>NC_057811.1:389303209-389312801 GCF_018294505.1 Triticum aestivum | reverse complement strand
TCCTCCCTCCTCTCCTCCCCTCCCCTCCCCTCACGGTTTCTCCTCCCTCCTCTCCGGTGAGCTCCTCCTCCCTCCTCTCCGGTGAGCTCCTCCTCCCTCCTCTCCTCCCATCCCCTCATGGTTTCTCCTTCCTCCTCTCCGATGCTCCGGTGAACTCCTCTCCGGCGACCTCCTCCTCCTCTCCGGCGATGTAGGCGAGCGCCTCTCCGGTGACCTCCTCCTCCTCTCCGGCAAAAGAACGTACAAGATCCAAAAACAGGAACGAAATTTGAAATAATATCGTGCAAAAAAACGAGCAAAAAATGGGCAAAAAAATCGCGATCCAGATCCAAATTCAAAATTCAAAAATAGCAATGGCGCACGGTGGGGGTTAGACGGTGCGCCACTACTATTTTCCCGCCTTCAAAATTCAAAAATACTAATGGCGCACCAGTGGCCTATACTAATGGCGCACCGTGGCCTATACTAATGGCGCACCACTGATGCGCCATTAGTAAAAAATACTAGTGGCGTGATGCTAGTGGCGCACCAGTAGTGCGCCATTAGTAGGCAAAACTGGTGCGCCACTAGTAGGCCTTTTCCTAGTAGTGTTGCATTGGCGAAAAAGGTGTGAAATGACCCGTCCGGCTGTCGAACGTCGTCGGTCGCGAGTGGGCCGAACGCCGCCTTCCTTGTTGATGGCAGGATGTACGGGGTTGGGGCGGCGGCGGAGGGGACACATGCTCCTTGAGGTCCACGTACAACATCCTTGGTCGGAACTCTCTATGACGCCGCTTCCCTCTCGCGCTGCCTCCTTCGTCGGTCCCTCCATGCGAAGTTCTCTGGCTTGCAGCTCGGTTCCACGGACAGGAGCCCCACGGACGACGCCGAGGCAACATTCGTTACGGTGGTGGGGGACGGGTACCCGGCGACGACATCTAGGGCGGCGGATGGGGGAGGAAGGGTGGACGACGGTGATGGCTCGAACGCTGGAAATAGTGGAAGAACACGTGAAGATGGCGGTGTATTTGGTGCAGTTTATGGTGGGTTTGGCCCGCCTGGTCCGACGTGGTGGACGTGCATGGGCGTCTCCGGGCCTCCTCATATCCTACCCAAATTTTGGCTAGATATGAGGCATGCCAGTCAGCCGGGCGTATAGGACTGGTATGAGGAGCCCGTCTGAATTAGGTTTTCTTTGACCGGTCAATGATTGGGCTGTCCGCCTAGACATATAGGGGGATTTGCGGAGCCTGCCTGTAGATGCTCTTAAAGAGTGTTTCTCCTCCCACAGTTGTGTTGGTGTCAGAGCATCTGTAGCAGACCCCTTATACCACGAAACTGAAAACACGGTTTTCAGTTCGTGGAAAACGCGTTTTAAGGGTCGGTTTTAGTTGCGGCCGAATAGACCTCTCAATCTTAAACTGTAAAACCGAATATTCGCTTATATTTTTCCCACGTCTTTTTCTTTCTCTCGTCCGTGCCCATGGTCAACTTGCTTGCTCCTACGAAGCCGACGGACAACGCAGGAACCGACCAAATACGGAGCCGCCGGCCACCAAATACGGAGCGGCCAAATACAAAGCACACGAAGCGGCCAAATCCAAGAGCTAGCGAGCTCCGTCGGGGAGGCAAAGCTAGCTAGCTAGCTCAACTCGAATCGATCCAGGAGCGAGCTAGCTAGCTATCTCAACTCAAATCGATCCAGAAACGAGCTAGCTAGCTCGCTCGCTCAGCTCGAATCGATCTAGGAGTCGCCGCAGGACAGACGCGGGCGGCCGATGGCGGGCGGCCGGAGAGCCGAGGCGGCGCGGACGGGCTGCCGGAGGCCGGGGCGGGCGGCGGGTGGCGGGCCGGGGCGGCGCGGACGGCGGACGCGGACGGGCTGCCAGCATCCAGGGACAGGCGGGACGACATCCGGGATGGCACGGACGGCGGACACAGATGTTTCCAGGGCAGTTGGGCTCCCGCCAACTGTTTTCTCACGATACAGGGCACCGTAGAAGCGGATGCAAAAACTGTGTTTTTGTGGAAGGGGGATTTTACCGCGCCCCTTCAAAAAAATTACGGGTCGGACGCTTTTAAGGTTTCTGTTCGGGTCACTTTTTTCGCCCAAAATCATAAACTGACGGTTATTTTACGGGTCGGCGATATAAGGGTCTGCTAGAGATGCTCTCGCTTGATCAAATTTGGTCTATGAACACGAAAAAAATTGTTTATGGACGGCTGGACCTGGCTACGCCGTTGCCGTTGCCAAGCCCATGCCCACTCGAATCATCCATTTTGTCTTGCTGCGGCTTCACTCGAATTGCACGGATGCAGCCGGCGCCGGCGAGTTTTTTTTGTGTGAGTGTGTGTGCGCGCGTGCGTGCGTGCGTGCGTGTCATCCATACGAGCACGACTCGCCAGCTGAACAATCGTTTGGTCCGGACTCAGCCCTCAAGGTTGGTCGACGACAGAGCTCTCCACGCCGTGCCCTATGGCCATGCGACCGGGCGTATCTGTCGGCCGATCGATACACGGAGCAACCACGCAAGTTCTTTGAAATTAAAGAAATAAACAAACAACCACGCAGAACGCATGGTTAGCAATCACAAGGCTGTATCCGTCCATACGCAGGACTCTTCGGAACCACGAGTATCACTGCTGCGTCGCGTCGCGGGACTGTTCTTCAGAATCAGAACCGAAACAGGGAAGCAATCAGTCAGAAAGAGTATCTCATAGCATGATAGCATGTGTGAGATTTATGTGATGTTGCCGTGTGAACCACTGTTGCGTGAGCTCTCGGGTCGGCAGGACGGACACGGAAGAGCGTCGTCTCCCTCCCGTGTATCATCAGCATGAGTTATTATTGAAGTTGCTCCATCCCATTGAGGCGTTCCGTTAAGATCGAGGCGGAGTAAATCTCCTGCTCCCTGGCACGGCACGCATCTCGTTTCAAACGTCACGTGCAAATGCCAGGAAATGCGTACGCACGCTCGGTGGCACCACGACGACATTGCACTTGTCCGGTTGACCCTACGTTCCGGCCAACTCTCGGCTGGAAATCCGTAGTGCGTGCATTGAATTTGAACCCATGGCTGCACATGGGACGGGAGGGACCGGGGATATTGCACCGGCCCCCGGCCACGCACATCAATTTTAGATAGTACGCATGGGCGAGAGAGAAATAAATTGGCGGTAGGCTCCCGTTTGCAAGAGAGACAAGTCGAGGCTCCAAAAGCTGACTTCACATTCACAAGCACAGTTTCCTGGATTATTGGCGCACACTGGGCTGCTTGGGACGCTCAAACACAGCTTTCAGCATTACACTGTGCAAGATTGCTGGATTTGGACCGCTAACAACGCTGACCACAGCTTCGAGATCACAACATGACAGCGAAACTGGACCTGGAAGGACCAAAGCACGAAACTTGATGATACCCCGCGCGTTGCTACGGGAATTGATTGCAATAAGATTTGATTTCATGGTATATAATTATTTAGTTAATAACACATGAATCAAATTTAAAATACATACGCCTTGTTGGATTCGATTATGTATGGTTGTGAAATATTTATTTGAGTAAGTAGAATAAAAAAAAATCCCATACATGGTTGTATGTGGTTGAGAGTCTTTTTCATGCATGGTTGCATGTTGAGGTGCTCTTATCCCATACATAATTGTATGTGATATGACATGTTTGCATTGAGGATGATTCGTTTAGGTTGTATGATATTCCCTCTGCATCAAAATATAAGAGATGTTTTGATACAAATTGTATGAAAAAAAACATCTTTGATATAGAGGGAGTATTGCATAAGTGTCGACCACAAGACATACGCTGTTGCGGAATTGTTTGCCTTAGAGGAACTCTAAAAGATCCCACAAAAATCCGTCATGCAAAAATAGTATATGGTTCCCCCTA
Source organism: Triticum aestivum (assembly GCF_018294505.1). Taxonomy (NCBI): domain Eukaryota; kingdom Viridiplantae; phylum Streptophyta; class Magnoliopsida; order Poales; family Poaceae; genus Triticum; species Triticum aestivum. The sequence goes on along the minus strand of NC_057811.1, from coordinate 389,308,917 downwards.
AACAGGATTTGCAGTACCACGCAGCATCGGGCAGAACAGATCCCGCAAAAATCATCAACAGTCAAATGTGGAGCCCACTAGTCTATAGTTGAATTTACAACAAGGTCCTTCATGATAGTATATAGATTGGAATTGGGTCCCCTCCCTCACATACACATCCACACATTCATCTCGCGGAGTGCATCAAGCAGAAGTGCAGGATTCTGCGGCGGCCTCCACTGGAGCGAGCCATGCCTGCGGAGGCCTCCACCGGATCGAGAAGGGGCAGCCTTCACCAGATCGAGCGGTGTCTACGGCAGCCTCCTCCTCACGCCTGAGGCAAGTTACTGCTGCAGACAAGCGACAGCTTGTGGCCGAGCTCCTGCGGCGGGGCGAGCAGCAGCCCGAGGCGGGGCGTATGCGGTCGAGCTCCTGCTCCCGGTCGACTCCTCAGTATCATACGCTCCTCTGGCTGGCCACCACTTCTCTTTTATTTGGCCAAAATCAAGCTCACGAGGTGGCGATGCTAGTGGCGCCGGGTCCGACGGGAGTGGTTGGTGCCTAAAAGTCCCTCCCGCCAAAGATAGAGGAAACTACAAAACCATGATGAAAAACTGACGATATGGGATACGCGGGTCGAAATATACAGCTCCCCCAAAAAAGGACGCCCATAAGTGTCACACGTGTAGGCGTGGGGCTGCCAACACATTTTGTGTGGTGTATAAGACGAACAGCCCACACACTCACGTGTGGGCAAAAAAAGTAATGCCCACACACCTCTTTTTTCCCCTCCCGATCCCTCTCACACGCGCGCGTGTGGGCGAAATAGATGACGCCCACACGCCCCGTACGTCAGCCCTCGTACCTCGTGGTCCCGCACGCCCGCGTGACAGTCACCGCGCGTCCCGCAATTGCCATGGTCCAGACCCTCGTCTATGTTCGTTTAACTGCAGTTGCCATGTCGCTGAACTTCGATTGCCATGTCGGACAACTACAGTTGCCATGGTTGCTCAACTGCAGTTGCCATGTATGGTCTGATCTACTGCAGTTGCCATGATTTCAAAATTTTAGGAGTTGCCACCCACTAAACACTAGGCAGTTGCCATGTAGCACTCTACAAGAAGGCATGGCAAAAAAACATGTTCGGGTAAAAGAGAGAGTTGACATGTGCTCACAAGCACGTTAGGGCAGTTGCCATGTAAAATAAAGAGTTGTCATCTGCTTACGTGCATACTACGGCAGTTGCCATGCACCATGCAAAAACACATGACAACTCGGGTAAAAAGAGTTGACATCTGCTTACAAGCAAAGCTAGGGCAGTTGCCATATACCTGCAGAAACACATGGCAACTGCCAGCTTTGGGTGTGGGTGAAGTGATAAACGTCCACACACCAGCCCCCTCTGCGTGCGTGAAACTAGTGTGTGGGCGAATTGCTAAACGCCCACACACCAGCCCCCGTGTGGTGAAAAAGAACGTGTGGGCGACCGGATGAATGCCCACACACCAGCTTAGTCCTACGTGGCACACAAAAACTGCTAGAACGCGCCAAGATTCGTGCAGAATTGGTTGGATGAGAATCCATGCGTGTGGGCGAGTTGCCAGACGCCCACACGTGTGGGCGTTAAACTTTTCGAAAAAGAAAAAAAATAGAGGATGAGTACGTTTTTTGTCCTGATACCGTACATCGGCAGTTATTTGCAGGATGTACAGATTTGCAGCATATGCTAGAGTTGCTCTTAGCACACCTTTCCTGTGGACGAGCTCCAACCGAGTGGACAACCTTGGTCGACAGACAGAGCAAGCAATCATCCACTCCCAGAGAGAAATAAAGTCACGAGAAAGAACATCCATCTAGACTTGGGAGTACTCAAAAAAGTTGCCCTTCCTTCGACGATCAGTTATTCCGCCATAAACACGAAATGGTCTACAACAACATGACACGGACGGGGGGAGATGACGCCAATGCAATGACAGACGCACACACAACACACGCGGCCATGTCCACGGCCACGGACACCAACGATGACCGCCGGCCAAACCTAAGCCGACGACTAGAACGCAGAGAAAAAGTAAAGACGGAACTGACCAAAGTCACGGACACGCTACTCTTCCTTGCACCACTCAGCTCTTCTAGCATTGGCACGGTAATAGTAGTCTTCTTTTGTGCCCAAATGCCCTCTGCTATCTAAAGACTAACCATATGGACTGTAGGTAGATGGATGGAATTACTTGGTAGGATCTCTTCTCTGAGTTCTTTCTCCAGCACAGTTGATGGATCTTGGCGGCTAGAACTTGTTGCTGTACCAGAAGACCCCCTTGCGGTCCTCGGGCTCGACGTAGATGCACTCCTTGGCCTCGCGCCATGTGGCCTTGGCGACGGGGGTGGGGTCGAACTGGTAGTACTCGCCAAGGATGGGCTTGATCGCCTTGGTGGCCTCCATGGCGTGGTAGTGCGGCATGGTGGAGAAGAGGTGGTGCGCCACGTGCGTGTCCGTGATGTTGTGGAACACGCGGTTGAGGATGCCGTAGTCGCGGTCCATGGTGGCGAGCGCCCCGCGCAGCCAGTCCCACTCCGTCGAGTCGTAGTGCGGCAGCGCCGGGTGGGTGTGCTGCAGGTAGGTGATCAGGACCAGCCACGCGTTCACGATCAGCAGCGGCACGCCGTACACCCGCACCACCCACCAGAACCCGAACGACGACACAAGCTTCAGCAGAGCCAACGACACGGCCAGCACTCCCACGTCTGAGATGAAGATCTGAGCGCGCTCCCGGTCGTTGTAGATCGGGCCGTAGGGGTCGAAGTGGCAGGCGAAGCGCGGGTACGGGCGGCCCGAGGCGTTGAGCGCCAGGTACAGCGGCCACCCGAGGGTGAGCTGCACGACGATGTGCACCAGACGGCCGATGGGGTTGTTGTAGATGTAAGGAGTGTACCACGCCAGCGCCTCCTTCTGCTTGGGGACGAACACCTCATCACGCTCCAGCGACCCGGTGTTGGAGTGGTGGCGACGGTGGCTGTACTTCCACGAGAAGTAGGGGACGAGCAGCCACGAGTGGAGCACCAGGCCGACGGTGTCGTCGAGCAGTGAGTAGTCGGAGAAGGCGTGGTGGCCGCACTCGTGGGCAATGACCCAAACGCCGGTCATGACGCAGCCCTGCACAATCCAGTACAGCGGCCAGGCGCCCAGCTGCAGCACGGTCGGGAGGGTAGGGATCCAAACCAGCGCCGCGTACAGCAGGGCCGCGACGATGACCAGGTCATGGACCACGTAGGAGAAGGACTTGATGATCGAGCGCTGGAAGCAGTGAGGCGGGATTGCCTTCTTGATCTGACCCAGCGTGAACGGCGGCTTGTCCGTCGGCGAGCGCTGGTAGGCTGCGCCGCCGTTGGCACGGCCGAGCTGCTCCTGCTTCTCCCGCTCCTTCTCCGTCATCCTGCCGCCGGCACCCATGTTGCTGCTGACAACAAAAAAGCATAGGTGGTCAGATGGCACGAACGAGGTTATAATGTATTCTTATCATAATAGATCAAGAACAGAACAGTATATTCTAGCAGCATGATTCTACAATATTGCTATGAACGAAAATATCTATTAAGCTGACTATACTCTAGTTCTGCTGGCGCACGACAGGGGCAGCGACGCAAGGAAAACACGAGGGGGTGTTATATCATCGCCCACGGTGGTGGTGGCGTGCCCCGATGCTAACAAGATAAAATATTCCTCCCTTCAAAAATATTCCTTTCTCTCTGAAGAAAAGAGATAAAATATTCCTAGATGACATGCCAAGTGGGGGGATCGCGGCATGTGCGAGCCCAATGGCATGTTCAGATTCCCTTTCGGGTGCGTGCACCGCAGCTGCTTCACATGAGCTGCTGCTAAGCTAAATTCAGATCTGCCCATGCCTCTAAGCAATCACAGACAAATCGTCTGCCGTACTTCAGTAAAACACAGGGATAAGGTGACCGATCCAATGGTTAAAGGAAGGATATGCGCCACAAACTCGGTCAAAATGAGGCAGTGCGCGGCGAGTCTTGGTTCATACGCATGTACATATCCAGTAAGATAAGGTGATCAAATCCTACCAGACACACCTAGGACGGTCAAATATAAGCCATCGACCATCTCTTCAAGTAGAACGCCAATATGGACGAATACGTCTCTCTCTCCCGCCTCTACTCCCTCCGTTCCAAAATAGATGACCCAACTTTGTACTAAGTTAGTACAAAGTTGGGTCATCTATTTTGGAACGGAGGGAGTACGACTAAGACATATTCAGTCAGAGCCGAGTCACCCACCTACCACCCCTCGTCTCGAGCACACCTCCCCGCCGCAGCGCAGCAGTGGGCGACCGAGACCAAGGATCAGCAGTAAAACGAGGTACCACGTGATCACCACGTTGAACAGGGCGCATCTTCAGGCGGTAGGTGGACTTCCGATTCAGATGCCATCGACAAGGTGCTTAATCTCCTTGCTTTTAAGAGAGAGAAAGAAGCCCCACGGCCGAAGCATAAACCATAATACAGGCAGCTCCGGATTGCGATGTTCAACTTTGCTGATTCATGGCAATAAACCCCCTCCAGCTGATTGATTAGGACTGGCATGCTGGATTACACGACTGATTAGGACTGCTGGCTCTGGCTCCGCGTGATTAGGAGGAGGACCAGAGCGCGGCAACAGGGAACCCATACGGGCTACCAACCACGGTTGCCTACAGGGCAAGCGCAGCGAGGGTTGCGGTGCTATCCAAGTTGGACGAGGGCCCATGGGCACCCAGATCTGCGCCTTTGGTCGCTTGTGCGCGTCCAGCTAAGCTGTCTGCGGCCGGAAATGAGAAAAAAAGAGGCGGTGCAGGCCCGCCCTGCGGCTGTGGGCCTGGATCCGCCGAATATTGCGCAGGCTCTGTCTGGCCCACGCAGGCTTCTCTGTACCTTAGCGCAGGCACGCGGTCGTGGGGTGACGAAACGGAAGGGGACAATCGCCACCGTCCAGGCGCCGGCGACAGAATATCTGACGGGGTCGTGAATCACGGTGACTTTTTCTAGGTCAGGAGCAGCGCGCACGAGCCCGCCAGCCGCCGCCGCCGACCAGCGCGTGAGATGCGACGTGCTGAAAGGAACGGCCTAACTTTCTTTTTTTTCTTTCTTTCTTACGATGATATGATAGTATCCCAACGACTTGAGCACGAGAAGCATATGGCTCCGCCTGCCGTGCTTCGTTGGAAAAAGAGATTTTTTGTGCTAGTCATAACGGCCACGGCATCGGCCTGCCTCTCTGAGAACTGAAAGATTGCCTGTCGTCAAAGGCCAATTAGTATTGTTACGGCCTAATCACGACCTGGAGTAATTGTGTATTTGTGTTTGTGTTTCTGAATGAAAATCGGGTCCTCTCATCCTTCATCAAAAGAAGGAACACATGGGGACTACGATTTTGGTGCGGCTTTTCAAACAAAACTACTAACGGTAGCTGACAAAAGTCAGCTGCGTCAGAAAAGATGGCAGATTTTACGAATCTAAAATGAGTGGTAACGGCCGAGGTGCAGAGATCAGGACCCAAAAGGCGTACCGAAATATCTGGATACCATCCACACCAATATCCTGCAGATCTGGTAGCAAGATGCAGCAGAATCCGCGTTTAAATGTCTACGCGCATGAGCGCTAATCAGGGGCGATTCGTTCTAATCCTGCCCGTTGCTACCTCGGGCGAAACAGTGCATGGGACACGCACATTT
>NC_057811.1:389290077-389302840 GCF_018294505.1 Triticum aestivum | reverse complement strand
GTGGCGGCGCCGCCGGTGGCTCCACGAGGGATAGGTCGGGAGCCGGGATGGACGCGGCAAGGCACCCGGCCTATTCGCCATTCCCCACGGCCAAAACGGCCGGAGCAGAGCAGATTCCGCACGAATCCGCGCCAAAGAAAATGAATCTAGGAATTAACCATACGAGCGATGGATTCGCAGGGGCGACGAATGGCGATACCTGATAGGGGTGGTGGTCGAGGCGGCGGGAGCAGGGCAGATCGGGCCGGCGGACACCACACACGCGAGCGCGCGCACCCTCTTCCCTCTCCGGCGCCTCTGCTCCTCTTGTTGACGGGACGAACGAGTGGTTTGTGCGGGGGGGAGGAGCAGGCCGCCTCCGAGTCCACCGGTGGGGGATGCTATTTAAAAGCGCCCCGTCCCCTCACGCGCGCCCGCTGGCGCGTGGGCCCCGAGAGCCAGATGGGGCGCACTGACCCAAGAAATCTGGCCCCGTACACGTGTCGCGATTTGTATCGCTCGTCTGAGGGGGCTGTGGCCCGATTCTCGCATGGCGGGCCGTCGGCCGTCCGTTCGGGCCATCGGACGGTGGGCAGCCTGCCACCAGAATGGCGTGGGATTGACCACTAGATATAGCGGCAATTTTGTCAGTCAGCTGAGGCCTTTCCCCTGCACAGGAATACAGCAAACAGATCCTGGATGATAGATACTACTCCATTTGTAACTTCGAAAAAACATATTTTGAAGATTAAAAAAAATTGTGAAACAAAATAGCAGATAAAAAGGAATGCGTACATGTAAATTTTGGTGATTTTTTTTTATTAATTTACGGTGCAAACATCTCCACAAAAAAATTCTGGCACATATGTATGTTTATATTACTCGCAAAAAAAGTATGTTTATATCATGTTTTTTTTTGTGGGGATGTTTATCATGTTGTAATCTTAATCTAGTACTCCAGCTGATTCGAGACATTGTATAGATGTTGCGTCAATTAATTCGAATCAGAGGGAGTAGTATAGTAGGGTGTCTTAACTTATTATTCTTATACGCAACCTGACAATTACCATTTTTCTTGATGAGTTAAACACTTACGTTAGTACACACACATATGCATTATTTATTCACATTTTTTAACTTGTTGAAATGAATTTTCACCCAAGTTACATATCATATGATTCAAGGATTAGAAATGGCATGTCCATGAAGATAAATATATGCCATTTGCATCTGAAATGTTGCATGGGCTTTTCGACCGGCCAATCATTCTTTCTCAGGTCTATGTAACATACGGTATCCAACTGTCAAGGCAACCAAGAATTATGTTGTTTCTTGGATGAGTGGCATAGCTTCTACCATTTTACAATAGAGATTAAAGTTTACCCGGAAAAAAATAGAGTTCAAAGTTCAATTTTAGTCATGCATTTGTCTTCCCCGATTTGAATATTATTTTATATCATAAATCATGTGTCTATCGACGATAAAGCTATATGATGACTTGTCGGCCTTTCAAATTCCACGATGATGTGCCCGCTGCAAGCACATTTATGTGGTACATGTCTACAAGTTAGACATGGTGTTTCCATATAAGCAAGCATTGGTAGTATCGACGATGTTGCTAGTTCATTTGGCAACTATTACATTTTCTATTATTGTGATTCTCCTCAAACTTTTGTGTATAAATTTTATGAGACATTTTTAGTCTGTTATATACTTATTCCAACAAAAAAAATCTAAAACCTCAAATACTAATTGTAAAAAAGCAAAACCCAACAAATGAAAAAAGTATAAATAATAGCATGATGACATCATATTATCATGTAATCCCTATGTTCACAAATGTAAGACGTTTTTAGAGAATTCGAGAAGCGCCCAAATCATTGTAAAGACACATTTATGTCCTTGATTTTGAATTTTGAATCACCCAGCCTAGCGTCTTCCTTGTCACGCCCTACACGTCTGTGCGGCCGTACCAAGCATCTTTGACTCCAGAACGTCGCCACGCTAAGAAGACAACGCCCAAGAGACAACACTCCTCGCCCAGCGCGTCGCTGCTCCAAGGTGTTCATCGGCTAGCACGTAGTCGAGTACCTGGCGCTCCTTAACACGCACTAGGCACTCCGCCGAGAACCAAACGCTACTCGCCCGATCAGCTGGTGCACCTCGCTACGAGCAGTAACACCTCTTCTCTTTCTCTGCTTCTCCTCTTCTAGCAGTAGATCCTCTGAATCAGCAACAACAACAACTCCTCATCTCCATAAGCGACTCCTCTGCATCCTCTGCATCGGCAGTGATGGATTATGGATGGGCTTAGGCCCATATAAGACAATAATCCACGGTTAATCTCTAAGGCCCATGAATGTGCACGGAAAGTGGTGGGAAGTTTAGTACCATACCGCTACAATAAGAAGAGTGAGACCTATTTATAAGGGCTGCTATACCACTTGCTATTGGGAGCTTGGGAATAGGAGCTGTACCCGCGCACTCCTCCTCCTCCTCTGCCGCCCGCTTCGCCATGCCACGCCTCGTCACGACGCGCGCGCGCCATGGGTTGCGGGAATGAGCCGAGCTGAAGCTTATTTTTGCCGGTCAGGAACGGTTAATTAATCTTGAATTTCCTATATCAGTGGACTGAACTCTAACTCACTTCACTCACTCCGTCTCACACAACCCTAGTCGTCATCTATTGTTCCTCTCTCTGTGCTGCTTCAGGCGATCCCATCCCAACGACCGCGTGCACGGTTAGTCGGGAGAGCAGGTGCGTCCGGAACCCTATCATTTGAGATCCTGCCCGGGAGAACGGCAATAAGATTTTTGGGGAGCGTCTCGACGTGACTGCTCCCAATCCGTCCTCGCCTCGCCTCTACTTCCACTGCTTCCCCTACATCGAATCCATGGCCGTCGACGAAGCCACCAAGAAGAAGGCCGATGCCAAGGCTGCCGCTGCCGCCGCCGCGTTGGCCCAGCCAACCGGAGGGTATGACTCGTTCATCCCCTATTTGCTCGTTCATGTGCTGGCCGTATATATGTTGTTCATAGATGTTTCGTTTCGATGTATTATATGTGCTCACATGCTTAGGTATAGGTATGAGATGTATATCGTATTTTCCATGTTTACTCTATACTCATGGTTTAGATTAGTCAGAAAAGTGCTAATATTTCCAACAATCTAAAAACCTTATTTTAGGCACTTTTCGACTCATGGCTTCGCCGCTACTCTGAAACCAGAAAAGTTTATCGGGACACATTTTAAGCGTTGGCAGACTAGGACTACCTTGTGGCTCACAGCGATGAATGTGCTCTGGGTTGGTGGTGTGTCTCCCACGGTAACGATTGCTTTTGAATAGGAGAATGCGTTTAGGGAGGCAACCACCGTATTTGCTGGAGCCGTTCTTATTGTGATCGGAGACAAGTTGGTTGATGCGTATCTCCGTATGCGCGCTGTCAAGAATTTGTGGGATGCGCTCGAAGCTAAGTTCGGCGCAACCGATGCTGGAAATGAGTTATATTCTATGGAGCAGTTCCATGATTACAAAATGGTTGATAACCGTTCTGTATTGGACCAGGCCCATGAGATACAATGCATCGCTAAGGAGCTGGAGCTCCTGAAGTGTTAGTTACCGGACAAGTTTTTGCGGGTTTCACCGGACAAGCTGGAGCTCCAAATGCCTGATGACACCAAGTGGATTATGATGAGAGATTTTAATTATATAAGATACCCAAGCAACATAAATATATCTAGTGGCATTTTCTGTTATGCTCAACTTTAATGAGGCAATTAAGACATTAGCCCTGATTGAAATTTCTCTCAAGGGCATAAATTATACTTGGAGCAACATGCAAGATGCACCTTTGTTGGAAAGACTTGATTGGGTATTCACATCAGAGGCTTGGACAACTCAATATCCAAACACCATAGTTCTACCTTTAGCCAAACCAATATCTGATCGTGTTCCATGTTTGATCCAAATTGGCACACATATCTCAAGAGCGGCACTATTCAGATTTGAAAATTATCGGATGGGAATTGAGGGCTTTAAGGACTATGTCAAGTAGAATTCGGAGCACGACATTCACATCAGAAACAACCTCATCAAGGTCCCTCTCTCTTCACTGTTTTTGTACTAGTTGCTGATATATTGTAATCAATACTAATGAAGCTATGCAAAACAACCTCATCAAGGCTCCTTTGCAGAGGCATTCTTGCCCTGACTTCCATGTTATTCAATATGCTGATGACAGTGTGCTCATCATGCCTGCATGCTTATCTCAGCTCCACCATTTGAAAAACCTTTTGATGCACTTCACTGCCTACACTGGACTGAGAGTAAATTTTGATAAATCTATGATGGGGCCCATTAACACTAATCACAACAAAATGCTTGCCATGGCCACAGTTCTGGGTTGTAGCATTGGAAGTCTACCACTCACATATTTGAGGTTGCACTTGTGCTTGACAAAACCTAGACTGGAAGATTTTTTCCTAGTCTTTAATAGAATTGATAAAATGTTTGCTGGTTGCTCAACATTGCTCTCCTATGGTGATAAACTAACTCTCATCAAATCTGTTTTCACTAGCCTACCCACATTCTTCATGTGTACACTTATACTCCCTGCTAGAATTCTAGAGCAAGTTAATAAATACCTGAGACACTATTTCCGGAGAAAGTATGGAATGAAGGATAGGGGCACTGCCCTTATTACTTGGGACAAAGTCTACCCACCATAAGATAGAGGGGGTTTGGGAGTCCTTGATTTGGCAGTTCACAATAAATGCCTTCTCATGAAACATCTGCACAAATTCTTCCAATATGAAAACCTTCCATGGGTTAAGCTCATCTGGGACTCCTACTACCCTGATGGAATTGTTACAACCAGGGTTGTGGGCCCTTTTTGGTGGAAAAGTATTTGCTAAAATGATACCTGATTTCAAGGCAATGGCTCAAGGTATTATTGTTCAGGGCAACACTATTCTTTTGTGGCAAGATGGCTGGGGACATGGTATTTTCGAAGATAGATATCCTAAGCTATATTCTTTTTCTTCCAAAGAACATATCACAATTCAAGTGTTCATCCAGGCTCGAGACCCCATTCAAAGTTTCCACACCCCCTTGTCTGTACAAGCTTATCAACAACTTCAGGAACTTCAGTACATCACCCAGGCTATTCTTTAGACAACAAATATTAGTGGAAGTACCACTTGGTGATTCTTGCTTTTGATCTATGAAACTATATAAGAGATTAACCTTTGGGCCACCTGCTGATCAAGTCTTTAAGTAGCTTTGAAAAAATTCTACCATGCTCAGATACAAGATTTTCTTTTGGCTTCTTCTTCATGACAGAGTTAGCACAAGAAATGTTCCACACAAAAAATCTTTCCATCTGCCATCATACAAATGTAAACTCTACCAAGACAATACTGAAGAAACAACTCTCCATCTTTTCTGGGACTGCCCATTTGCTCTTAATTGTTGGGACTCAATTCTTGTCATAAGAATAGAGGGATTTTAGTTCATGATGAGAGCAATCTGACAACTCAAGCTTCGCCTAGCCCAATTGTTCTTGAGATAACCATCATGGGATGCTGGCACATAGGGATGCAAAGAAATGGAAAAAAAATCTTCAGAGCTCACACATCATCAATTACATCTTGGAGAAAATTGTTCAAGGTTGATCTACTATTACTCGGGCATAGAATCAAGAATAAGTTTAAGGACCAGCTTTGCACCTGGATTGATCAACACCTACTCCAATTGTTTATGAACATCATGGTTTTTCCTAGAGCCTATTGGATAGGACATTTGCCTTGTAATTAGCCTCCTTTTCCGCCTATACATATATCATTTTTATTAATATGTGCCATAGAACGATTCTTCTACGGTCTCACTTACAAACTATATTATTTTTATCTTTCTTTATTAAAAAAACCCAACTTTCTAGTCAATTGCTTAAAAGTAGCAGCACCGTCCATGTCATATCACAACCAACTCATCTATATAAATTTGTGATTGTACATCATAAACATGGCCCTTTTTTGTACACCGGTGTTGTAGTTTGTCAAATTGGCAGATTAATTATTTCTTATCATTAAAATCGTGTTCCAAGATGGACGGAGAATAGCCCTAGTTTTTTAGGGTTTTTAGAGCACATGCGGCTGCACTTCCCTTTGATCTGCCACTGACATTGCGGCTTCCCCTGTCCTCCGTGGGTCACTATGGCAGTGGGAGGGTAGGGGGCCCCAGATCTATGTGCTTGGTTCGTGTTCCTTGGGGCTTTTGATTTTTTTCCATATTGTCGGTGAAGTCAGGGCATCAGTGGGAGATGGGAATAATGGTTCCTCGAATTCTCCCATGCTGATAGACTTCCTGGGGTGATTAGTGTTTGTCCACGGCGGCGACGATTAGTGAAGGGCATGACATTGTGACGTGTTTCTCTTTCGATGTTCTATCCCCGTCTGACAAAACTTAGCCAAATACAGCTTTGTGAGGGAATTTGTGAGATTTTTGTCCCCCCCTCCTTCTAGCATGAGTTGAGATTATCGTCTGGCCCTCGTCGGTGCTATCTTCACCAAGACGACGATCTTCTAGATTGTGGTTGTTAGTCTTTTTTGGTCTACATTGATGATTTTTCAACCGGGCTTCTACAAGTTCGTGTGTTTGAACAAGGTGACTTCGCTACGGAGTTGTAGAGTCGGCAATAGACTGTGCTCAAGACGCATCGCTGATAGACACAAAAGGAAAAGGACGCTGATTTCTCAAGGACTGCCTGTAATTTTATATTTTTCTTAAACAATTGTAAGGGTTGTTTTTTCATAATATATGGACCAGGCAAGAAGATTTGTGGCAGGCGGTGCGGGGGCACCGACCCCATTTTTTGGCTTTCAATTTTAAATCTTGACTAAAAGTCAATATTAAGTTTTATTTGCATATTCATGTTCCATGTGACGAGGACGTTGAAATAAGACCACTTTTGAAAATGTTTAGACAAATTTTTAATACTTCACCAAGTTTCAACCGCTGAAACTTAAACGATCGACAAAATCCCTAAGTTTCAGAAACTAAAACCTTAAACTTGGTGTGCCCTAGTGCGGAATCCAATGACTTTGCAGACAACGAAGTAATTGTGTGGCCGGAAATAGAGACACCTTCATGCCCGTGCGAAGTTTCGTATGGAGCGGGGCTTTCGAAAGAAATGTTGTTGCGGCATTGAAAGATGACTCGGTGTGTTGTTGTACAGGCAACCCAAGGGCTTGTTTGGTTGCCTACATGAGGCCCAACCAGGCCCGCGCGGGAAGGAAATGGGCTGTTTGGTTGGCTGCATACACTGTTGGGCCTTGATACGTCTCCAACGTATCTATATTTTTTGATTGTTCTATGCTATTATATTATCTATCGTGGATGTTTTATATGCATTTATATGCTATTTTATATGATTTTTGGGACTAACCTATTAACCTAGAGCCCAGTGTGAGTTTCTATTTTTTCCTTGTTTTTGAGTTTTACATAAAAGGAATACCAAACGGAGTCCAATTGACCTGAAAATTTACGGTGATTTTTTATGGACTAGAAGAAGCGCCCGAAGCAAAAGAGTTGGGCTAGAAGAGCCACGAGGCCTCCACAAGGGTGGCGGTCTCTCCCCCCAGGGCATGCCCTCCGGTTTTGTGGGCTCCTCATGGACCCCCTGACTTGTTCCCGATGCCAAAAAATTCTATAAATATAGAAACCCCCAGAAATAAACCTAGATCGGGAGTTCCGCCGCCGCAAGCCTCTGTAGCCACGAAAAATCAATCAGGAGCCCATTCTGGCACTACAAAAAAAAAGACACATCCGTGACATTTTGGGCCGAACGAAATTTTTCTGTCATACATATGACACTTCTATGACGATAATTGTGACAAAACCCGGTATCATCATAGATGTGGTGGGCTCCTATTTCTATGACAAAAAATCATGACAGAAAATGGGCTTTTCGTCCTGGGCGGGCCGGAGACGGAGCTGCATGACATTCTTTGGGCCGTCCATGACGGAAAAAACCGTGGTAGAAGCGAGGGCGAGGAAAATTTCGGGGAGTTCCCGGTTACGGTGGGAGGTCGGGGGCCGAGCGATGCGCGTTTCTCTCGTACACGTACGCGCGTGTGTGCGAGGCGTTGGCTCTAACTGAACCTGAGCGAGGCGTTGGGCTCTAACTGAACCCGAGCGATTGCACTGCAGGCTACGCGTTACTGAACCCGAGCGATCGATCGATGGCTGTTAACTGAACCCGATCGAGCGATTCCTTCGCTACTGCTGCTAACTGAAGCCGAGCGATTGGATGAACAGTGAGCGTTGCGGGGGGAGGGGTGGATGAACAGTGAGCGGTGGCGTTGCCTCTGGATGAACAGGACCCCGTGGTGTGGAGGGCTGGATGAACAGTAGACGGTGGAGGGGTGGTTGAACAGTACCCCGTGGTGTGGAGGGCTGGATGAACAGTAGACGGTGGAGGGGTGCCCGTGGAGGGGTGGTTGAACAGGACCTCGTAGTGTGGAGGGCTGGATGAACAGTAGACGGTGGAGGGGTGCCCGTGGAGGGGTGGTTGAACAGTAGCCGGTGGAGTAGCGCACGGTGGAGGCTGGATGAACAGGAGCCCGTGGAGGCTGGAGGAGGTCGACGGTAGCCCGTGGAGGCTGGAGGAGGTCGACAGTGGAGATGAACAGTATCCCGTGGAGTCCCGTTTTGCGGTACGCCACACCCCTCCCGATCAACAGGACCCCCGTTTCGACCGTAGCGCTCCAACACAAGTCCGTTTCCTCCATTTTGCGGTACGCCACACCCCTCCCGATCAACAGGACCCCCGTTTCGATCGTAGGAGGTCCGTTTCCTCCGTTTTGCGGTACGCCAGACCCCTCCCAATGAACAGGATCCCGTTTTGAACGTGGCCGGTCGAACACAAGGCCGTTTCCTCCGTTTTGCGGTACGCCAGGCCTCGTTTCCATCGCATGTTCTGTCCAAGCCCTCCCGATGAACACGACCACGCATTCCGTTCCGACCCAGCCAGTTGGCTCCCACGCATTCCATTGCCTCCCGATGAACACGACGCATTCCGTTGCCTCCCCATGAACGCGACGCATTCCGTTGCCTCCCCATGAACACGACGACGACGCTGTTTCTCCGTTCCAACCCAGCCATGTACACGAGCCCTGGCCGTACGTATGCGCGAGTAGGCATTCGAGACCCTGCCCGTATGTACGTATGTGGTCGTATTTTCTTTCTTGCACCCTGGCCGCTGTACGTACGTGTACATGCTACGTGCACGCCTCTATTACGACACGTACGCGCCTCTACTACGACACGTGCGCACCTCTACATCGACCAGTATATATGTACGTACACGTTCGCGACCAGAATGACAACGCTACGTATGCTTCGACCAGGTGGGTCCCGACTGTCAGGCACTTCCTTGCCTGCGAAGATGTAGCTGGTGGGTCCCAGCAGTCAGGGGGCGAATCATTTTTTTTGCCCGGACGCACTTCCTTGCGTGCGAAGGTGTAGCTGCTGGGTCCCAGCAGTCAGGGGGGAATCGTTTTGATTTTTTTGTCCGGACGCACTTCCTTGCGTGCGAAGATGTAGCTGGTGGGTCCTAGCAGTCAGGGGGGCGAATCGTTTTTTTTCGGACGCACTTCCTTGCGTGTGAAATGTAGCTGGTGGGTCCCAGCAGTCAGGGGGAAACGTTTTTTTCGTGAAATACGGTGGCCCGTCCGATGGGTCACCGCTGTTAGGGGGAAATGTTTTTTTTTCGCGAAATACTAGTGGCCCGTCCGGTGGGTCCCTGCTGTCAGGTGGAGGAATAATTATTTTCCGCGTAATAAGGAGGCACTTCCTTGCGGCTGCCGTGGACCCAGCTGTCAGCCTCTCCATGCACAGTACTCTTCCGATGGAAGTCGGTCGTTGACCACATTGACCACGCCGCGCCGAGAGCACCACGGAGGTGGACGACGGCGAAGCCTAGGAAGGGGACGACGCGGAGCCGGGGAAGACGCGGCAGTGGAAGCCCGCGGAGAGAGGAGTACGAGGGTTCACCGGTTCGGCTGCAGTGTGAGGTGCCGTCGCCGCAGAATAACAGGGGGTGTGGGTGAGTAGAGGGATGCCCTGGCCAGCGGTGGGAGTAGTAGGGGGCGCTGAGGCCTGCGCGGCAGCACAGCCGGCCACGGGAGGCGGGAGTAGGCGGTCCCGCCGGCGCTGCTTTGGCGGCCGGAGTAAGAAGATCAGAGATTGAAGAAACACGACAGTCGTTGGATTGACATCCAACGGTTATGTCTGCTAGAATCGTTTGTTGACGTATAAATAACTAAAAAAATCTTGCATGCGCGTCAACTAAACAGGGCCACAAGTCAGACCACTCCCTCTTTTTTTAATAATTTATATATAGCTCATGGCAACTTCTTATGCAATTTATTGCAATCGTTTTTTTGTTTGGCCAGGGCCAATTTCACATATTTCTGTGGGTTCCAAACTATTTTTAATACCGAAATGTTGAGCCAGATTTAAAGTACTTTGAAGATATATTTAAATTAGGTTAATGCCCAGTGAAATAGGAATCTGAAAATGTGAAAAAATTCAGAAATTATAAAGTAATTGCCAATTTGTCATCTGTTTTTATATTTACAATCCATTTCATATTACTTTCAAGATTTGCAGGCGTCTTGAAAGAGTTGCAGCCCATCAGGGCGTAGAAAAATAAGTAGGCCTGGATTGGGTATTCTTCAGAAAAAATAAACTGGGCTCATTTTCACAAAGAAAAAATAGCTGGGCTGGTCACATGGTGAACATAAAATATAAGCCTGGGCTAGATGGGCCACAACCCAGTTCAAACCCTGCTCCGTCTCAACAATACCAAACAAAAAAATACTGCTCGAGTAGCTACGTCCCAGGTGTCAGTCGATCTTGTGTTGTTCTCTTGTCTATTGACTATATACGCTCACAATGTCGTGGGTCCCAGATGTCAGGAAAACACTAGGAGGAAGCATTTTATTTTTCCATACGCTGACGTGGTGGGCCCCTACTGTCATCCTCTCCACGTACTTGTGCTGATTCCTGTTGTTTGTTGACCATGTTGACAATGCGAGAGGGCGGCGCCGCGGCGAGCGCACCAAAGCGCGCGGAGGACGTCGGCGTTAACGATTTAGGAGACAGTGGGGCGGCGATGCGTGCGCTGAGGCGCAGCCAGCCGTGGGAGGCGGAAGCAGGCGGCCCCGCCGGCGCTGGTTTGGTTTTGGCGGCTGGAGGAAGACAGGACTGAAGAAACACGACAGGCTGTAAAAGCACCAGGAGTACTTAACAACCTTAACTGAAACCAGCAGGGGCACTTAACAACCAAAGCTGAAAGCAACGTGGTCAATAAACAGGATATTCGCTTTAGAGCCATGGAAAAGCATGAACATAATCTTCTGTCCTATTCTCCAAGATGGACGGGCCTTCATTATTTGAGACCACCCATGAATAAGTATCTTTTCACCTCCAAGGGGAATTGAGTAGGTCGACATAAACATCATGTTGTGACCAAGCGCAAGTCTGACCCGACCATGGCCAGGCATCTGTATAGGAACAATAGAACTCGACAGTTCCTGTTTCAAGAAGATCACAGCTGTAAAACTGTGTATAAGCAATAGTTTATGAACAACATATATAACAGAAAACAGCTCGTACCATAAGTTTCTCGACACAGTTGGACCTGTTCAACGAGTGCAGCAGTGGCACACATATCCCACGTGGCCATCCACCATTGAAATGCCCCACAAGGACCTCAAGACGATCAATAAAGTGTAGGAACTTGTGGATGTCGATCCAGTCAACTTCAGTGCCATTAGTAACAGCCAAGTTATTACAGAGTAACAAACGAATAGACTGCTTAACTCTGAAAAAACCTACACATGCCACCAATTATAAGAAAATATTAGTTAGAAGTAGCATCTTCGTGAGAGATTCGTTGCTACTTCTAAAGTTAAATGTTGATTAGTTAGACAGAATAGGTGGATTAAGAAGTAATCGAGGCAACAAGCAAGAACCAGATACAAAACTAACATGGATGAACAATTGGAACGACGTCGGGGTGGAAGATCGCAGTGAAGATGAGACCAGGTTCTGCTATTTCCATCAACATTCGTGCGCCAACTTTCAGTCCGTAACACTTGAGAAAGTTTATCCAAGTTCGGCCATAAAAAAAGCAGCGATCTTCTTGGTTCATGAACCCAACTCAGAACTTATATCCATGGCTTGTCTTCACTGTGACCATTAAACTAGTGTATTCAGTTATGGCAAGGCCGAGCATCTTGAGTACATGTGTTCTGGCAGAGCAAATAATACACTGCAGGAAAAATAATATGAGAACACAACATGTTCAAAAAAAACCACCCTCCCGGATAGAAAAGAGGATTCTAGGAACATACTGTGCGCGTTTCAAAATGCTGTGTTAGGATGAGAAGGAACAAGTGTGGCGTCTCGCCGAGGGCGCAGAAACCTGTAGGGTACTCGCACTTTGGGCACTGCAAATGAAACACACTAGATTCAGTAGGAAGAAAAATGCATCAACGGCGGCGGCTGCCATCCTAGGATTACCTGCGACCAAGGGACTTGGATTTATCGGGGATGGATGAAGAATTCGTACCTGGTTCTCATGAGAAAACCCTATGCAATCGCCGAGAGGGGGTTTTCTCTGAACAAGCAGACGAGGGAGAAGGGGATTCATGCCCAGTGAAATATTGCCGCTTCGTCCGTCCAGCTTACTGCTAAAGCTGGAAAGGGGGGGGGGG
>NC_057811.1:389131541-389289874 GCF_018294505.1 Triticum aestivum | reverse complement strand
GGGGGGGGGGGTTGTGATTTGACGGCTCATTGGGCATTACTGCGGCGCTACGACCGGGCTGTGTCTACCGTGAAGTTGTGGACTCTAATTTGTGCATATGGCACGTGGACCCCGTTGCCGGTTGCCCCACATATCAGCGAAAGGAAGTAGAAAGACAGGAGTAACTAGTTACACATAAATATATTTTTTGACAGAGAGATACTCCCTCTGTAAAGAAATATACAAATCTTTTATATCACAGGCTCACCTTGCTGAGAAATATACTCCCTCTGCAACGCACGGGCATTATGGGGGTTCAGCTGAGAATATAATACTCAGATAGGCTCACGGTTCTGGACTTTGGGCCACAGGCCGACCCTGCATGTTTGGGGGCCCATGTGTTCTACCTCAGCGCTTTTCATATTGCAAGCGATCGGTACGGCGCTGGTTTTAGATGTTGTCGCAAGGCGAATACACAAAATTGAATAAAGCACGGCAGCTGTTGGAATGAACTCGAACGACAGTTCCTAACCAGCAATCAGAGTTGCAATTCTATCAACGATATACCATGTGATAAATAATACTGTCGTACTACTTATACACACAGGACACTTGTTTCACCATGCCAGGTTATTACATCAAAATCTCTCGGAGGATAGATCAGTTCGGCAGTTGCGTGCTGCTACTGAAGAATTTCAAAGTTGATTTGGACCAGCTCTCCTTGCCGAGAAAGTTTGATTTTGACATCATCCCCTACCGCAAGATATGATTTAGATTTGAACCTTGACCATCCTTTAGCATCAATCATCATGCGACCATCCTTTGTACTTACGGTATATTGAGCAGATTCATTCACACCAAGGCTGCGCATGGTAAGAGAAACTTGGCCGCGGTCGCCCGGATTGTTGAACGACTCCCTCGTTGCTCTAGGAATTCTCTGTTTGCAAACAAGAAGACATACCCAAACAGTTAGATCAACACACTGAATCATGTGAAACAACATGGAAAGAAAAAAGAACGAAGCACTTGGGCGGCCAATGCTTACCAAGAAGGTGGACATGTCGGTTTTTGTAAGGACTTTGGTATATGAAGTGCGAACTGCAGCCCAGTCTGTTGCCGGTGCAACTGCACGGGCCGGAGCAGATGCAAGTGCAAGTGTTGGTGCAGGTGCCGAAGCCGCCGCTGCTGCCGGAGATGGTGCTCCTTGTAGAGCTGGTGCCGGTGTCGATGTCCGATCCTCCGATAGATCAGACTGATCCGCTGACGCGGTCGGTGCCCAATCCTCAGTTGGATCAGACTGAGCTGCTGCCGCTGTCAGTGCTAGAGCAACTGCCGGTGCTTGTATGTGCGAGACAGCGGCGATCGTGTCTGGTCTGCTATGATCAGCTTTCTAACTTGACTAGGATCTGTGACCGTGATCCAGTTTTTTTCTTCATTTCTTTTAAACGCGAGAAGGACTAATTGTGGCGTTTTTGTTAAACCAAACTGCAGTTCATCATAGGGATTCAACTTGTACTCAGACAACAGACTGATCCAATTTTTTCCAGTAGTATAAGTGATGGACAGTGCCTTCGTTACTGACACGACATAAGAAGTGAAACCTGCAAAAATAGCCATCGTAGAGCAAACGAAACGGTTTATTCTGTGATGAATGTCACATGGCAAAACCTGCATCGTAAAATTGCAGGAAAAGAAAGAAAACATGACATTAAATCAATAAGATTTAGATAGTAAATCAATAAGATTTACTTGATGTGACACGAGTGAATCCTTACCAGGAAATCACTATGTCGAAGTACTAAACAGAAGATTGATCGTCCAACTACGCGTTGCATGCAGGGGCCCCGCCTACTCCCACAAGCACGACAGTCCAAAGGTCGTGACAAATCATATGGACCGAACATCCATGGGACTGGAAATCCAGGTGGGTGCGATAAACCCTGCAATGCATACAGATATTGGAGTGTAACCATAATTGATAAACCGTCCTCACAAAAAATATGATCTGGATACTTCAAAATATACAGACTGAATTGAGTGGACAGACATTAACATAGACCGTTCACACACCAAAAGCGGCAGTACTAATAAACAATACAGGGTTCACAAACACAAATCAAGTACTGAACAATAGTACTTACTACAGACAAGCAAAGTTGCACTAACTAAACTCTGCAGACTATTTCTTCCCACCGACCTACGGGATGAACCCCGCATAACTGACTAGGCCATGGACTTCGTGTGAGATGTCTACATGCACCATCACCATCTTGTCAACCTTGGAGAACCTAATAGAGTGGTCTTTCCACTCATAAACATGATGATGAAGACAGGCCGCATCAGATTTGTTGGGAAGCTTTACAAGAACCACACCCTTCGTAATCGAAGGCACAACCAGGAAATTGTTGTGGTCAAGTACAGCCTCGAGAACACGCCTGGCAACAATGCTACAGGAAAGCACTAGTTCAGGACACGTGGCGACAAGGACACATCAGCTGGATAGTTCAGTAGTAGAACTCATCATCAGGTCTTCCAGTTCACACGGCATGACTTTGAGAACTTCATCTCCACCGCGGACTTGGTTCTAATTCAAACAGAAACCATATTTCATCACTACCTCCGTTCAGAAATATAAGATGATTTTCGATATTATGCTCCATATATGACTACATATACACACAGAAATGAGTGAACAAAGACACTAGAACATGTCTTCAAAGGCATGAGAGCAGAGGGATTACATGCAATATCCATAACACAAGTTACTGAGGCAAATATACCCTCTTAAAAGGTAGCATTGATGTTCATAAAGTACTCCCTCCGTCCCAAAATTCTTGTCTTAGATTTGTCTAGATACGGATGTATCAAGTCACATTTTAGTATTAGATACATCCGTATCTAGACAAATCTAAGACAAGAAATTTGGGACAGAGGGAGTAGTTGAAAGTAATCTATAAGAAATCAGTGTCAACCTCTCTCATGTTTTGGTCAAAAGAGGAATTTAGAACCGTCATTTGGCACACTAAAATTACATGCAAGATCACCCAGAAAGTTGTACTACCAGTACTAGTACTGCGTGTTAGATGAAAAAACACGATCAAGATCGAGAAAAAGATCGTCAACAAGAGACATTACCTGGACTTGCTTAATGAGGGATCCCGGAGAGGGGGGCTTGGACTGGGCGATGGCTTTGAGCTTGTCTGCGGTAGTCTCGGCGGGGTGCTTGCGCTTCTTCGTACCATGAGCCTCGACGGTTTTAGCCAGAGCCATAGACATCATGTCGGCCGGTGCTCCGGCGTCCATCCAAGAGAGGAAGCTGAGAGAGAAGAGTGAAAGGAGGAACGAGATGAGGGAGAAGCGAAGCGAGTGGGGGTTTTCTTCAAGAGAGGAAGCTGAGAGAGAAGAGTGAAATGATGGTTGCTTCGTCCGTCCAACTTACTGCTGGAAAGGAGGGGGTTTTGTGATTTGACGGCTCATTGGGCATTACTGCGGCGGTTCGATCGGGGTAGTCTACCATCACTCTACTACGGAGTAATTTAGTGCATGGCTGGTGGACCCAGGTGCTCGCTGTCCCACACGTCGGCAAAAGTGAGTAATTTAGTGCATGGCTGGAGGAGGATCCGCACGGTAGAGCATGTCCACTGTTTTTCTGAAGAAAAAAATGATTACAGCAAGCGTTTCCACTCTTACGACGGAGGAGTGCGAAACACGGCAGCCACTTGAACATACACAGTGCTCCTACTACTAGACATGTGCAGTGGTTCATACGTCAGTACTACACAATCTTGTTGCTAGTGTAGTAAGATATGAGGATAACAAATGATGTTGTGCGCATGTCAACTACTCCTATATGTAACATAGTACCGCTTTTTCGGCTGTCCGGTCGAGAATGAACGGTGAGATCAATGTTAACAGAACTAGGTCCACAGCGCACCGAGAGTACGGTGCTACAGTACTCCACGAAACATGAACCATATGAAGCACGAATAGTGTTAGGCAGGGTGTATGAAGGGTGCACGGGATGGGAGCAAAAGTTCCCTTCTCGACCCACTTTTGGGTGTTTGGCAGAGTGCATGAAGGGTGCATGAGTCCACACTAGTAGGTTGACAAAAATACACGAAGAGGAAACAACTATATTGAGATGAGAATGCAACCAAACACACCCACACGCTTTGTGCTACAGTTACTGATCTGCACCATCTGAGTTTGATCCAACGGTCATGTTGCGCCGAGACATGGGCATGCCCATGCAGAGGGCGCCTAAACACCACCGAAGTCCCTCTGCTTCTCGAGGCGCAGGACGTTGGTGATGTAGGGTGCAACCGCCCGCAGAGCCCGCTCCCGGTCGACGGGAGCCAGCTCGTCGAAGACGGCGTCCAATGGCACGAATGGATTCCGGTGACGGAGCCCTGAAAGGATTCGCCCGGCAATGGCGACGGCAGCCCTCAACCCCTCCTTGTCCAGCTCAGCCCCCACCATTGCGCGGAGACGGCTCAGCTCCTCGGAGATATAGGTGAAGAAGGAGACCAGGTCAGGAAGCCGCTGCTCGTTGAAGTCGACCGGGTGGTCGAACGGGTTTAGCCCGACGGCCGGCATCGTCGCGCTGGCACGACGGTAGGCATCGCGCAGCCGCAACACATGTGTGGCAACTTGGTTCACCAAGTGGCTGAGGCGATCCTGGACCTCGTCACGATCGGTCCGCTCGCGCTCCAGCCGGCTCCCCTGACGGCCTATCGTATCTCCCGCTTTCTGCAGCAACGCCGCCGACGCCTCGAGCACCTTTGTGGTGGACGCCCGCCGCTTTTGAAGCTCTGTGAACTCCCGCACATAACGGAGGAGCATGGCACTCCTCTCCTCCTTGAGCTCACGGAGCTCCACGTCCTTGGCCCTGAGCTCCGCATCCTTGGCATGGAGCTCCTGTGTCAGGCGCCTCACCTCGGACTCCGTGATCTGCTGCGCCGCCATGGCACCAGGTAGAAGCAATGGGGAGAGGAAGCAAAGGGGGCGAAATGGCTGAATGGCAATGCAATCTACGGGAAGGCGGAGGGAGCGGGGAATCTTTTGGTTTTCACCATGGTAAAACACCAGTCGATGACTTCTCACATCAGGGAGCAGTGGGTTTTTACAGGCGGAGTCATCGTGACTAATTGCTGCCGCGCCTGCTCCCGTCAATCAAAAAATTAAAAATCCTGCCGCGCCTGCTCCCGTCAATCAAAAAATTAAAAATCCTACCGCACCCAAACACCAGAGCAACGCCGCGGTGGATATTTAAATTTACATGCCGGCAAGTAGATAAAAAAGGGGCGAAAAAACAAATGTGGCGGCGGCCTAGCTAATCGGTCAAAGTAGCCCAACTAGCTAGCCACCGTGCTTCACTGATGTACTCGGCGGGAAAGGTGGTCTTTCGTGATTTGACGACTCATTTACTTGCTTCCGCGCTATGACCGAGGAGGACCCAGAAAACGCGCGGTAGGGCGTCCCACGTCAGGAAGAATATATGCGTGCACCACCCGGGAGGACCCCGAAACCACGCGGTAGGGTGTGCCACGTCTCGGCACGGAGGAAAAATGTGCGTATAAAAATATACTGTATCAGACGTAGTACCTATGGTTCGACCTCGGGACCCAGCCAGTCGGTCGAAAACACCCCACTAGCCACACAGCTTCATCATGCAAACATAGCACGAAGGATAGATGTGGTTAGCTCCATCTCGACCAGCCACAACGTCTCTTGTTCTAGGCGATTCTTCTATTTTCCAAGCTTTTTTTAGTTGTAATAACACCACGGCAAGCTAGCGCCGCTCTTCGTGTGTGCCCGTGCAAAGGTTAGACGATGGAGAGAAGAGAGATTGAGATCGCAGACCTGGGACCCACCAGTAAGTGAGACAACGGTCATGCATGTGTTGACGAGGCACTCCCTCTACTCTACTCAACGCAAGTACTGTATAAAATCAAGTTATGGGACAAAGCCAACAACCGTTTGTTTTTTCGGGCTATCGACTTACGCTTTGTAGTCCAGGTTGCTAGTTCGAATCTCGTCTTTCAGATTTGTTAGTTTTAGGTCCAAATTTTATTAATGACAAGTGGGACCCCCGTGTGTTGTTCCGATATTTCAGTGTAGGATGGTTTTTTGAACAAACACTTTGCGCGGTTAGACAAGTAACGACACGAGTTACACATATTTTGCAAGTTTACGAACAAAAATGACAGCGGCATAGAATATCACATCCACCCCGCAGCTTAGATACTATGGTGATACGAGTTTTTACACCGTTGGAAGTGAGATCCAATGGCTTGGGAGTAGTCTTTGTAATTATGCGCAATTTCCAAACTCTCCAAAGGTTTTTTTGCAAATAAAACATTCAGGCCTCGTGTGTGCCGCTACATCTTCGATCCAACGGCTCCCCGGTGCTCATATTAGGTGCTCCCCGTAGCTTAATTACCCGCTACGGTGATATGAGCATCTAGGTCGTATGATCAGTGATCAGATGGCACATGCGTAGTACTTGTACTTTCTGCGCATTTCCCAAACTCTATCAGCCGTATATTGCAAAAACATTCAAACCTCCTACTGTGGGCCATTAGATCTCAGTGAACTCGTATCACCATAGAATCTACGGTGCGGGAGCACCTCATACTCTCCCGTGCGAGAAAACATAAGGTGCTATCGCAGCTTGGATGCTACGGTGATACGAGCTTGGAGGTCGTTTGATCTGAGATCCAATGGCATCTGAGCAGTCTTTGTGCTTGTAAGCAGTGGCCGAACTCTTTTGGGGCTTTTCTGCAAAAAACCATTCGAACCACCGAGGAGGTGTTGGGTCACAAATCCAACGCCTCCGAAGAGCTTGTATCACCAAAGCATCTAAGGTGTGGTAGCACATGATATTCTTACATACAGGAGAATATGATGTCCTCCTTCATCTTAGATGCTACGGTGATACGAGCTTCGAGGTCGTTGGATATGGGATCAAAGGGCATCTAAGTAGTTTTTGTACAAATTGTGTGCAATTCTCAAACTCATCAAGGTTTCCTGCAAAAATATTAAGACACATCATGTGAGCTGCTATATCTCAGATCTACAAGCTCCAAGCAACTCGTATCGCCATATAGCATCTAAGGTATAGGCGCACATGATATTCTCCCGGGGAGGAGGGGTGGGGGTGCACAACCAATCGGTGGTTGGGAGGGTGGGGACAAATATAATCTAAACAACCCTAAACAGAGCTCCACAATTTTATCCAAGGTCGAGGGGTTGACCCCCGACAATCATAGCTCCGCCTAAACACAACATTTGCATGTACTGTAGTACTAGACTTAATATTCATGTTTCAGTTTCATGTTCATTTTAAATATTGAATTGAGGACCATGGATGTCTTACATTTTCCTCCCTTCGTTCCTAAATATTAGTCTTTTTAGAGGCTTCAAATGGACTGGCACATACGGATGTATATAGACATATTTTAGAGTCTAGATTCACTCATTTTGCTCCATATGTAGTCACTTGCTGAACTCTCTAAAAGACTAATATTTAGGAATAGAAGGAGTATTTTTGAATTCGTGTCATACATGCATGGTTTGGAAAAATAGATGCACTATACTTATTGGATTGTTGTTGTGTTCGTGCGTGTGTGTGTCTCTCTCTGTGTGTGTGTGTGTGTGGTCATATGCTTGATACATACAAAGTTTTCTCACCTCCATATTGTTCATCTTTTAAATTTGAATTTGCGTTGGAAAACTTACTAGGGATACCATGAAATGTGAAATCCACGTTGAGATCACTATATCACAAACTCACTCTAATTCAACAACTCGTCATAAATCAATTACCACGTTGAGATTAGTATTTGCAAGGAAAATACGGGTATTGTAATACACATAGATTCGTTCGGCAATTTAAAAGGTTCCTTTCGTATTCTCGAATGGTAGGACCCGACGGCGTACCAGCCAGACCTTGGCTCGTGTTGATCCTAAAAAAACCCGGGCTCGTGTCCTTCGGTGGCGTGCGTGGTATGCACATTAGGCAACCCCAACCAGTCAAGCCTCAACGTTTCAAGTCGAAATATCTGGCGGCCAGAATTCCAGCCCTAGGAAATTCCCCTCATGTCCCCGGTCCATAATGACTACCGATGAACAACGGAGGGATGCTTTAGTAACTAGACAACGTTACCTACCGTGCCGAGCACGGTTCAATTCCCTCGGTCGCCGCTCGTCAAGGTCACCCGTCAACTGCATTGCCTACTACTACTACTACTACTACACTAGGATGAGCACAGAATTGAGCCTGTTTGTTCGTGCCTAGTACTTGAGTTAATATATCAGGCAATGCACTGGTACGGAGGGATTATCCTTTTACTCTGCATATATAACTTGTCTGAAGTCTAACTAAGCAAAATGTTTGACCAAATCCTTTCTTAAGAAATACAACATGACAGATGTACGGCTTGAAAATTTATTGCATGATGCAGGTTATGATATTGTTTCGAATCCTGGATCTTAAATTTCAGAAAATACAAAAGTGAGCATAAATTCTTGAAACTAAGCATGTTCACGTGATATGGCACAAATATTACTTCGTAAGTTTTTTCTTCAATTTGAGACAAGCTGCTTATGACAAGTTGCACAAATGAAGAGCCAAGGTATTTTGGAACAAAGACCTGTCACGTTAAGGCGAACGCTTTCACTATTGAAACCGTGGGCGTTTACGTGCCGCCACGAGTCCCCGCTTCTCATCGGCAGGTGCCGTCCGAGCAAGCGTGTGAGTCAACGGGAGGCGTGCGAGCAGACCGCTGCGCCGGATGTCAGGGAGGCGTGCGAGCAGACCGCTGTGCAGGCTCATCGGGAGGCGAGCCCTTTGACCAGGCTCCGCCGCCCACCGTCGTCCCAACTGCTCCCACTTTTAATGTCGCCGGCGCCGCAGTTTAAAATCAACCCCGCACTACCCGGTATCGCTACAATCCTCTCTCTTCCTCTCCGATTCTCCTGTCGTCTACCTCCAACTAGCCTGACCTAAACGTATGCCATGCCGCATCACGATGGTCTGCCCTTAGTGTTCCAGTTTCCTGAGGAAGACACCCAGCTGGAGTCTCAAGAACATAAGGCGCTTTGGGACGAGCTTGAACTGGCCTTGCGGGAAGACGCCGCGCCAGTCCCCGCTCCCGTTCCGGCTCCCGTCGCCCCGACTGCGCTAGCACCCATCCTCGTGGCATTGATGGGCTGGGAGCCGCACATTGTCGCCGAGCTTGATCCCACGGGGTTCACGAGGTTCCCCCGCCGACTTTCACGCGCCCGTGCACCTGCCAGCGCATGCGCCTGCGCGTGCACTGACGCGCACGCCCGTGCCCGTGCACCTGCCAGCGCATGCACCTGCGCGTGCACTGACGTGCGCGCCCGTGCCGGTGCCCGTGCACACGAATGTCTCCGCCGCGCCGTTGACAGTGCCTGTCCCCGCGCGGGTGCCAGTGCCCCCTCAGCGGCATGGATGGCCGCCGTCGACCGCTTCCTTGCACCAATGCCAGTCGCCTCCTCCCACCAGTTGACTCGCTCCGAAGTCCAGAACATTTTGGCCTTCCTTGAAGCTAGGCCAACGTCCAGGAGTACGCCAACAACGGCGCAAGACGCCGCCGTCGCCGTCGGTCAGTGGCCCGACGACACACAGAGCACGACAGAGGAGCCGCTTCCCACCATGAGACGCCGCCGCCGCGTAATCTAAATTTGCCATGAAAAACGTTCGGATTGCCATGCTTAAAATCCGAACGTTTATCATTTCCGTTTATTTTATATTGATCGTCGTATAATTTAAAGTCGGAGTCAGACTGAACGAAATGTATGGTTTGATCGATTGAATGTTCTGCTAGAGCCGTATCAAATTAAATATAAAACGTCATCAAGCCACATGTATTCCTTGTCATCCAACGACCTAGACTGCTTCAATGTCGAGCGCTCAACACGTTTAGCGTGCAGTTAATTTCATGCCAAAAATAGTGCTAATCACATGACAACACGCAAATAATATCCTAGTAGTTAATATCCGCATGCACTTAATATACTTCCAAATTAACGTGCATTGCACGTACACACTGACTAGTGCTGCTAGTACGTGAAACTGGTGCCGTGACTTGTGAACGCGTCCAGATATGGTCAACGGCAACATCGCCCGCGAGTTCTTCCTGTTTGCCCGTGCGTCTAAACGCAGAAGGGGAGGAGAGAGAGAGCACACATGGAACCCACCAGTAAGTGAAGGCGAATAGTACTAAAAATAATATTACATGTTATCCATTAATTAGGCTGTGGTAATATAAAAACATTATGTGAACAAAGGGGGTACAACAAACATTGCTATTCTACGTATGTTGCCTATTGACGTGCGGCTTGAAGGCCCGGTCGCATGTTCGATCCTCGTCCTTTATTTTTTAATTTGTATATGGGTCCAAATTTGTTTCATGACATGTGGGCCCCTCGGTGTGTAGTTTGTAGCACTTTAATTTGTGGGTCGAAATTTGTTCCATTCCAAGTGGACTATCGGTGTGTAGTTTTGTAGCTTATTTATAATAATTAAAGAGAACAACATAGTTTTTTCAATAATACCATGG
The DNA here is from genome assembly GCF_018294505.1 of Triticum aestivum. NCBI lineage: Eukaryota > Viridiplantae > Streptophyta > Magnoliopsida > Poales > Poaceae > Triticum > Triticum aestivum. The sequence continues at coordinate 389,279,306 of NC_057811.1, read as the reverse complement.
TGCGACGTTGAAGGCGAGAAAGGACGTGCGAGAGAGCGATGACCGAGCCAGAGGGAAATCAACTAGGGGAGTTGCGTGGGTTGCAACGGTGTTTGGAGTAGTTGTGGGCCGAATGCTACGAAAATATAATCTAAACCGACCGGAATAAATGCCTACACAAATTAATCCAAGGTTGGAGTGCCCCTCGCAATGTAAATAGCTCCGGCTTTGCAAGGGATGGAGAGGTAGTAGCTTCAACGCGTGGAAGATACGGTGTGAGAAAGCGAGGTCAATCGAGAGACATATAGATAGAGAGACAAAGTGAGTGTGGTCTGACATTCATTGAACAAATATATATGCTCTAGAGAGATATTGTCCGATTGAGCTTTTTGGCAAGGGTGAGGGCTGTAAGATAGAGCTTGAGAGATGATCCAGTCACAGATGTGTAGATATATTTTGTGCGTGGGAGGAAGCAAGGTCAACCGATCACATAGGGTCGCCGTGCGATCAAAAGAGTGAGACGGGTTGGAGAGAGTGACCTAGATAGACGATGTGTGTGAGAGAGTATACAATGTGAATAGGTCGAATTGGGCTCAAACATGGTGATATATCATTTTTGTCCGAGAAAGAGCGAGGTCAATTGAGACATACGGAGAGAGAGAGAGAGAGATTGAGTGAGCGTGGCCCACCATGAGGTCGAAAGAGTGGCGGCGGCTTGGATGGACTGACCTAGATAGACAGTCTGCGTGAGAGAGTATAGAGTGTGTCAATCGAGGCCCGAACAGGGAGATATATCATTTGTGTGTGAAAGAAAATGAGGTTAAACGAGACTCAGATAAAGAGAGCGAGATTGAGCGAGTGTGGCCCGCCGTGCGGAAGAAAGAGTGAGACAGTCTCGAGGGAGTGACCTAGATATACAACGTGCGTGCGTGCGCACGAGAGGTTGGGGGGGGGGGCTAGATAGGCAATCCATGTATTTAGCGCGAGAGGGTGAGAGGGAGAGGGGGAGAGAGAGAGCTCGGCATGGGGTGCAATGGCGGGTGTGTGAGGTAAATACATTTGGTAACAGAGTGGAAAAAGGGGTTGTGTAGTTGAGAGACTTAGAGATCGAAACATGGAGAGAAAGAATGAACGTGTGTTGGAAACCGATAGCTTCCTAAGGTGGTTAGGAGAGGAAGATTGACCGATACAGGAAGTATGTAGCGTTTGTGCGGGGGGGGGGGGCTAAAAACAACATTTGAATGTACATAGTACGAGACTTAATATCGATGTTTCAATTCGGTGTACATTGTAAGATTTGAACCGAGGACCAGGCATACGGGTAATTATTTCGAATTCGTGCCATACTAAGTTTCGAAAAGTTGACATTGACTCAGTTTGTTGTGCTATTTTGTAGGTCATATGTTTGAATCCATCCAAAAGTTTTCTCACTACCATGGTGTTCATCATATACATATGAATTTGTATTAAAAAAGTAGCATGGATACAGTGAAATGCGAAATCCACGTTAGAATTGGAGATCGCTACGTGACACACACTCTAATTCAAATAACTAACTACGTGACACACACTCTAATTCAAATAACTAATTATGTGACACACACTCTAATCCACGTTAGCGTGGGTACCGTTTCGATTTTTTTCAAATAACTCCTCATTAATTAATTTATAGTACTCCCTCTGTTCACTTTTATAAGACCTTGAAGACATTTCAGACAATGTGCAAAACAGTTCATTTTAAGTTGTCTGAAACGACTTACAAAAGTGAACGGATGGAGTATCTCGTTTCGAATGACTAATTATTGCAAGGAAAACACGGGCATGGTAATACATACAGATTCGTTTGCAAATGAAAGAAGATTCGTTTGCATTCTCAAATGTAGGCGCACCAGGCAGACCAGGGTCGTGTCGGGGTGGACGCTGCTTCGGTGCCTTAAAGGCAACTGCCTTTGGGTCACTGACATGTGGGCCAGCCACCTGTTGGGCCCACATGTCATGGACACAAAGGCAGGTGCCTTAAGGCACCGAAGCATAGTCCTGTCGGGGTGGTCGCGTGTGTCGGACGGACGCGTAGCACCCAGCCACCCACCCCCCTCCCCCCCAAAAAAAGGACGACGACAATATAAGTTCGCGCTTCCACGTTTCGGATTGAAATATCTGGCGGCCCCAATTCCAGCCCTGCAAAATCTCTCTTCTCCACCGTCCCCTTCCGCGCCCAGATTGCTCAAATCCCTAATTCGCCGCCAACCCTCGAATCGCCCCTCGTCTCGTCTCTTTCCCCACCGTTCCCCACCTCTGTGCCGGACGACGACGACGAAGACGACGGTCGCGCTTCACCACCGCACCGGAGCTACCTCATCTACGCCCTCGTCCACCGCACCGGGTGGTCCACCGACAACGTCGGCCGCCGCAACCGACGTGCCTCACAGACACCGAGTTCCACCGCATCAGGTGCGCTTCACCGACGCCGTCTCCCAGCTCACCGGGGCTACTTCACCGAGCACATCGTCGCACCTCCGCCCCCCGAGGCCGTTGGGGCTTCACCAACGGTCTCGTCCTCCGCATGGTAGCGCTCCGCTGCCACTCAAGATCTGCATCCGTGCGCGGCCAGCCAACGCCAGCGCATCACCCTCAACGGCTCTGAAGTGGCCCACACTATAGCTAGGCGAGCATGCCCAAACGCCGGCCCGAACTAGGTATCCACACATCACTCCCTTGTGCACTGTTCCGACGATGTTTGGATATCCTTTCACTGCTCTCTTAGCTTACACGCCTATGCAACTCTGACTTTAACTCTTATTTCTTCTGGAGATATCATCTGAAACAAGCAAATCCATTTTTAGCGAAGCATGACGGCGCTACGGGATCTGGTACACATCCTGCACACCCGTATAACCTTGTAAGTATCTGTCCTCCGGTACAACATCAAGGTCGATTCCTCTTATTTGATCAACCATTCGCCGTGTCAAAAATGCAGAGGGGGATGCAAGGAGCACAAGGCCTGCACATCCAAGCAAGTGGTAACATGGACTTGTACATGGAACATCCCAAGCGCAAGCAGAGCTGCAGTGAGCCTGTACAACGAGCTAGCGTAAGTCCCTGCATTTCATTTAATTCGTACTGGCATTCGTGTATGATTTGTGTGCAGTGGCTGATCCACGAATTCAAGTTACCAGGGGCGAACATTTAACTTAAAAAATACGAAGGCACTTGCACTCCGGAAATCAACATAACTTGAGAAATGTGAAGCTACATGCACTTTGAAAACCAGCTAATGATCCAAAGTAGTTCAGATTATAAACACTAAATGATGCAAGCACCAAAAAACACAAAATGCAACATGGTGTACAAGGACTACAAACATGGTCTGTACCTGCTTGAATTATTCGTTCTCTGGCTGAAAATATCGAAGTGTAATTGCACGTATAACCAGTGCGCAAACTGCATATCAATATATCTATCCTGCACAAGTATGGCAATAGTTTCAAACAACAGATTAGAAAAGTATTTATGCTATGTTGTCATGATACGGGGACTTTCTGGTAGATGGCCTCGACGTTTCCTCAAGCTATGAAAATGCACTATAATTTGCTTGTCATCAATGCCTGCAAATCTCTGTCTCTCTCAACATAGTAGATCATCATTAGACACTAAATCCTTCAATGAGCTTGCAAAATGCTTGCATTAGATCCCTCATTAGACACTATATGTTCATCACCAGGAGCATGTAAAATGTTTGCATCAAATCCTTCATTAGCAGTCTGTTCATTAGACACTTCAGGCTCAAGAACAACATGAGCTTGTATGTTTGCACCGGAAACTTGATTAGATACATCAGATTCAGTCAGTTCAGTATTGATTGGGGGAGTTATAAAATAAGTAGAAATTGGTTTCATTTTCTCATAGATTCCCTACATACAAGCAGTTTTACAACACCGTCAGGTTTAACTATTGGCCAGAAATTGAAGAGTTGAATTAGATATAATCAGGGATGTGATGTACCTGCTCGTTGCGCATGCTACTCTTGCAAGCTGCGACTGTCCGTTTGCGCAAGCTCGATGCCATGCCCGTGCTGCCGCCGCTGCCTCCCACGCAGGCTACACCCAGGGTTGGATCTTCATCTTCTTGTCCTTCCGTTCGCTTGAAGCCCGGCGACCGCCCTCCAACGAGGGCGCGAGGAAGTGCTGTGTCGGTCTGTCCAGCGGCGGCTAGGTTAGGAGCGAACCAGACTGGAGGCTGGAGCGAATGAATTGGGATTTTTCCTGCTGTCGATCGATATGGGAGGCGCTCGTTTGGGCCGCGAGCCTGCTATAGGGCCTGCCTTGCACTTATGTTATTGGCCCATCCAAATTGAAACATTTTTCTTCATTTTTTACATTGCCTGCTCGTGCGTTGGGACGAACAAAACTAGCGTGGGCCAACCTGGACGACTCAAACTAGGTGCACACTTTCCAGCCACCTGAGGCGGCCGCCCATACCAGCCCCTATGGTGGCGTCGCCCCTTTTTGCGTGTATGATTGGATAGTGAAAAATATTCCAGTGGCGCTTTTGATTTACCCACAGAATGGTTGAATTGCTTGTTTCTATGAACTGAGTTCGCCAATAATGTGAAGGATGCCAGTCTTTTCATCCTATTGTAGATTGCTTAGATCTCGATATGCCAAAAGTAATCACATGAAATATACAGTAAAAGCCAGTGTGATGTGTTTGGCTACAACTAGTCTGACTACACGTCCTCATATAACATATCAAGGACGCACCATCTTACCAGATTAACCATTCGACTTACCCATGCAGTGTGGGAAGAAAGAAGTATTGGGACTGCGTATCCAAGCAATTGATGCCATGGACTCCTTCGTACAACCTTGTAAGCGAAAAAGAAGTTGCAGTGTGCCTGTACAAAGAACTAGCGTAAGTTCAGTTACCTGCTTCTCGGAATTTTAGTTAGCCACTTATTGCAAAATTGTTCAATTACGTTGCTTGGCTTAATTTAGTTTGCTACTGATTACATAATGGCACAGCCTGTTAATCATATTGTAGACTGCGCCTATCTATGTGTTTGATACTTACTGTTAAGAATTACCTGTTTGCCTTAACTTAAATATCTACTTGTTTGTTTAACTGCTTTGCTGCTGCAACAACGGGTTACAATGATGTTAATAACTACTTTTCAGCATCCAATTGAAACTCTTTAATTCCTTGTTTGTTTAACTGGTTTGCTGTTATAACTCCCAGTTGAGATGTTTTGCTAACTTCAACTTTTCTGAATCCAATCGGAACTTTAATGGCAAAACAGGTTAGCCCAAGATCAAAGAGCGAGGTCCCCATGGACGTTGCATCATCCCACAGCAGTGGCACCGGCCCAATCGTGCATTATGAATTGCCAACTGCTGATGCTCTAGAGGCTAAACTAGTGGTAGAAAGAGATTCTGCTTCTGCACTTAGAGATGAAGTTGACATGTTGAGGAAGCAAACAGCACAATCACAAGCAGTACTCAAGACAACCATTAAATATTTGGTGGATTTCAAAACGAAGCAAGCTGAGACTGACCAGATTGTTAAGGTCCTGAAGGAAAAAAGGAAATTAAATTCCTACTTGGTAAATCATAGGTGAAATGTTCTTTCCATAGTTGAATAACCTTTGTGTTGTCTGTTCATGTAATCAATCAAACCATTTGTTTTAGAGATCATGTAATAATTGTTTTTTTGTTTTTTGGTTTGTAATTTTATTTGAGCACAAGTCTGTATCAATTGATAAGACTCGGAGACATTTCATTTGGATTGCTGTGCCAGACCTACAAATATGCCAATCGGGCTGAATGTGCATTCAGCAATAGTAGTAGTATAGATGGACCATAAGTGGCACGCATTGGAAAGGGCCAAGATGCTGGCTAAAAAAAGGATGCTGTTGTAGCCAAAAAAAGTACAGCGGCCTGGCTTATGTATGTTAGTTGATATTATTGATCCATATACTCTATAAGTGTTTATATGTCTGTTAGTTCTGTACATTCTTGGTTGATTGACTCGGTATTTGAATCTTGATACATCGCTTGTGTACATATCTAAATGGGAGTACACATTATGCTGCGTGTGACATTTGAGTTGGACATGAAGTGTTCCAAATATTCGAATTCACCTTAAACTGGATTCTAGTTTCTGAATTTGAGTATCGGCATTTGTAAACCATATTCATATATGACAGTGGAATACATCTTTGTCGTCCTTTTGAAGATATATAAAAACACATAGAATGATTTATAAAGATTCATATAGGAATACAAAATGGATTCGAATTTAGTTGCCAGGGTAAACGTGGATGCTTATTGTCCCAAAATTCGAAAGAAGCAGCAAAATGTCCACTCCCACGTCGGCTGCCCGAAGCCAAGTGTTTGGGAGATGGAAATTACTGTCTACCCATTACACGGACAATCCATCGGCCCGATTTCCACTGCTCTAAATAGGGGTAGGTTAGTAACTTCAATTAGACGTGACACGACCGCCTCTGAGCCCATTCCGACACGGTGGGCGTCAAACATGGGCGGCAAAACTCATTTGATTCAAGCTCGTCCGAAAGACCTCTGTTTCTCCCTCCATTCCCCATTCATACACGGTGGGCGGCAAAACAAACTCGACTCGGCCGAAATCGATGTAGGCAAATATTTTCAATAGGGGCAGGTTTGTAACTTCACTCAGACGTGACACAACCGCCCTACCTGTCAGCCCCGTTCATACACCGTGGGCGCCAACCACCCTCTCCTCGCCCGAAATCGCTCTGGGCAAATATTGGCGAGATGCGAGATTACCGTCCTATCCCCAACCGACGAGACGTCCAAATTTTAAACGGGGGCTAAGTTCGTAACTTTCCCATATTTCAGACAGGCGCGTCCCAAAAACATGGTTCCCCGTACCTCTCCCTCCATTTTCCCATTCATACACCGTCCGCGCTAGAACACCCCATCCCCACACCAGCCTCCGTCCGCCACCCCATCCATCGCCGCCGTCCTCCACCACATCCATCGCCACCGTCCTCCACCATGCCGGAGCGCCTACCAAGACCGCGTCGTCCACTGCTAGAGATGGACGTTTCTCATCCACGGCGACGGACCAATAGCCTTGCATCGCGTCCTCTCGCTTCATCGGCGCCGTCGTCCTCTTTGCCGGGGCCGCTCACACGACCTTCTCTTCCACCGCAACGGGACTTATCCCCCGATGCACCCGTCTACCGTCGCAGATCTGCTTCAACGCCACCGACAGCCATCGCACCCCCGATGCCTACACGGCGCCGCAAGAGAGGTGGTACTTCATATCTCCTCAACTTTTTGATCTCAACCAGAAAATAGATCTTAACTTGGTTACTCTACTTTCTTTTCAGCTCTTAGAATTTAGTTCTTAGTTCGAAGCAAACAATGGATGCTAAATATCATTTCTCCGGTTTGCAGCTTCAAATCTGCCATGGCACAGCCATAATACGGTTTAATTGATCATGCTTAGGGTTTAATTGATCATGTTGGTTCCGTGGTGGTTTCTTTAATAGAAATCGGAGGGGAAACCCTCTTTTGCTAAAAAATATGCTTAGAGTTTCCCCCTTTTATGATCACTATACGATCAGAATACGTGCTTCGTGTCATAATAACACTGCTCCACCCATCAAGCTAAACAAGCTTAGTTGTTCAAATACGAATCTGATATTATTAAAACAGAGTTGTTTAATTGGTCAGCTAAATGTTCCTAAATTAGTTTCGAAAATGCATGTTCGCCGCTCGGGTGTGTATCTCTACAGGGTGCCCACGGTGGGCCGGCCCACCCTGGGATTTTGGGTCGTCCCAGGCCCCGATTCCCCTCTGTTCTGCTGCGCGCTTCCGATCTCTACTCGCCCCCAGCCGCCTGCCTCGCCGGCGACTTGCCGTCCCCGGACGGCATGACTCTAGGAGGAGACGCCGGACTAACAGGAGGCCAGGAGCCGCTCGCCCAACAGCGTCACCGCTGCCCGGGCGCGCCGCCGTGCCTACCTTCCCAGTCCGTTCAGGGCTCAGGCGTGCAGCACCCACCAAGCCAACCCGATTTATCCTGAGATACGTCCTCAACACTCAGCAGCCACTCCTCATCACCCATTTTCTAATTGATTCATTACTCATTAGGCAGGACTGTCATTAGGGTTTGTTGTGTGCTCAGTGCTACCTACACTTAATGGTTCAGATGTATTTCGGTAATCTTTAGTACCTCTAAAGTTCACAGGGTTTTCAAAATTCCGGCCCTCGGAACAGAAACTAGTCATTTTGGATTGTTGGTCGTAGTGACATTGACCCAGATTACTACTGCAAGCCAGGTTTGTTGACAATTTTACTTGTCTTTCTTACTCATTCGATATAATATCCAATTATTCACGTCGATTAGTTGCAAACAATAAGTGCTAGACAAACTTCTTCATTCAGATTTTGGACGGTCTCTTACTGCAGTTACAATTCTGCATACTTGTCCTAGTAAGCTCACAAGTAAATGATTGATTCACTACATCTATGCTTGCCTTGTCATATTTGTTGTCAATATTCTTTTAGGGTGGACCACCCTGTTTCTAAATACTGGAACCGTAGACATGAGTGAATAGTATTTCTCTATGTGATCTCTTCCATCATGTGTGGGTAACGAACACTGCATTGTATAGAAAGAAAGTGTCATTTCCAGCTTTTACATAGGTTTCGATCTTTTACATGGAATACAATCTGCCTACTTGCTTTGTGTCGCACTACCAACACTCCACCCTTGAAGCTAAACATTACGCCACTCATAATTGCTTAGTTTATTTGTTCAAATACGAATTTCATATGATTCTAATGTTCCTACTTCAGTTTTGAAATGTGTGCCTGCCTGTTATAGAGACATAAGGGGTTTGTATTTCTGTGTGTGGTCTGGTCAGCACGGTTGGGGAGGTGAACTTTGCATATGCAGGGGTTTATAGGGAGACACTCTCCGAGTTGAATCCGCAATGCATTCCATAGATAATCTGACTACTTTTTATGTTTTCATGAATCTCAGATTCTGAACAGCATCATAATGATTATGAGCTTGCGCGCATGAAAAGAATAAAGCAGAACAATGCCATGGCTGTCAAACTTGGCATTAAGGGACTGAAATCAAGTCTGGATGCAATGCAATGCAAACGCTCTCCACCTACAGATTCATGCTCAGAATATGATCCTAACAGTGATTCTGAGCTAGAGGGAGACCTAAGTCAATGTAGCTCCCTAGTGGAGGAGTCAGAGGAAGATGCCCTATCTTATTCACCCATCAAGGTACTTGCTCTAACTTTCCAAGGTTACATTGCTCGCACATATCTTGCAACTGATGCTTTGCATTGCTTCTACTTTGTTGAACTGCCATTAGCTTAGTTTACACATCGTGTATGTGAATACGCCCTGCCTATCCATTTTCAGTACATATTCCATCTGTCATCATACCATATTTATCCATTCAAATGATGTTCTTGTGTATCAGACGTTCAAAAGGAAGAGGGCGATTGCTGATCGTGGAGGAGCACAAGCAAAGTATTTGGAAAAGGTAGTGGCACCTGATAAATCAAATAGCCCATTAGGTGTAGTTGCAATATCACCTGACCCACAAAATACCCCAACTCTAGCAGACTCTAGCCCTACTACACTGGTCATTTCTGATGCCCCAACTCAGCAGACCCCAACTGCAGCAAACAGTATGATTATGCCAGTTGACATAGCACCAGCTGTACGACGCAAAACCCCCATTCCAGCAAAGAGTGCACCAAATCCAGTTGCCAAATCCCTTTTCGAACCAGAGAGAGCCCCAATTGCAGCAAATAGGACCCCTGTTCCATTTCTTCCCAGTTTAGAAGACGAAGCTTATGTTGTTGTCAGGAACTTTGTGCGCATCTTTCCTTCATGGAAAGATTATACCGCAGACACAGAACAATTTCCAGTCTTCCTCCGCAACTTACGCGTAAGTAATGTACTAATGTTATTCATGGTCATTACTGCATATGTTTCTGCTGACAGAAGACACAAGATTTCATTCTTTTAAATAGGCGAGGAGCAAACTGGATTGTGATGACGAGCAAGGGTTGGTTGCGCTTTTCAAGCACTCGTTGATGAAGTATTGTTCCTACCTGAGGCAAGCGCACTTCGATGGCAAGCCTCTGAACGAAATTTCTGTAAAGTCTCCGGTGCTACATTTATCCGACGGTGACTGGAATAATCTTGTTACACATTGGTCTCGGCTGCAGCGTAAGGTACTGTCTATGATATCACATCACAATTTGAACTACATTTCTGCATTTGCCTTAATGTCTCACTTGTACGAAAACTGTTAGCAGAAGAACATTCGTTCTCAAGGGACCACAGAATCTCGCAACTATACTGCACACTGCATTGCTCTTGTGAGTACCTCTTGCCCTGTATGACCATACTTACTTTCATAGTTGTTTGATTATGTAGCATCACTGCACATGTTAGCCTCGTAATCGTCCATTTGGTGGACATTATAAGATCCGTATGGACTCTTACATAAATTTAGAATCAACCCAATGCTTTTGAAGAGGTTTAGCTCTGCAGTCCTCTTGTAAGGACTGAACGTGGTCTATCACTGTACTTACATTAACAGCTACTCCCTCCGTCCCATAATATAAAAAACGTTTTGTACAGTACACCAGTGTTCAAAACACTCTTGTATTATGGGAAGAGGGATTGGTTCATTTTGTAGCATTCTGCATCTTATCTCCCTCGCCCACCATTTACTAAAAAAGATCAGATCTATATTTAATCTTACCAACAAGTAGAATACACAGACAATGCCAATGCAGAAGTGTAGCCCATTGCTCTTGTCAGTACATTTTGTCCTGTAACGCTTGTACTTCCAGGGATTGGTAGTTGATTATGTAGCATCAATCTGCATCTTATCTTCATTATCCTCTATCCCTTCCAGTATTATCATATCTATAATTACTCTCTACAAAATGTAGAGTACAGGCAATGCTTATGAAGAAGATTCTGTGCTGAAATTCTTGAGTTATCCTTCCCTTGACATGGAGAAGGGCATTATAAAGCCGATGTTAACTGTTAATGTAAGTCAGTCCTTCTAAAGCCTTTATCCTCAACTGCTGTTTAATTTGCTCATACTCCCTATCGTTTACTGCTGTTTAGTTTGCTGTTTCTACCAAAATGCATGTTCGTAAGAACCGTAAGTTCTAAGTTTTACTTGTAAAACCAAATTCCTTATTCATACCATGCACATTACTTAATACTCCCTATATGTATGCTTGTTTTTGTGGATCTATAATCCAGTGTGTGGTGAAGCAGCCCACGTTTGCACCTTGTCATCTCCTGTTTTATCTTACTGATGTGGCTGATGATATGAACAACATGCCATGCACATTATCCAAAATAGATACAATGATTTTCTTTGCCCTTCATCTATGCTTGTTATGTTGACATGGTAATCCAGTAGTGTGGTGAAGCTCCCCGCATTATGAACAATGCCAAATTATGCTATTGATATTTTGAACTTACTCTTTATTTTCTAATTTGAAATTGGATAGAATTGACAGAACAGTTATCATCTTTGTTTATACACGTGCAAAACCTGTCATCTCTCTGCTTTGTTTCAGGGTGATATGCCTGATGGCATGCACAAGTCTGCTGAAGGCTGTGAGACAAACCCAACATATATTGCAGCAAAGAAGGCAAAACATCTTGAAGATAGCGAGACAACCCCAAAGTCTTGTCTTGATGCAATGTTCAAGTTACTTGAGACTAACAGTCAGACAAGCTCACATAATTCGTTGTCTGAATCAGTTCGACTTCTTCAGTCCCAAGTTCTAGCAGAAAGGCATTCTGCAACTCAACTTCGACTTGAAGTCCTATCTCCAGGAAAGATTGCGGAGAACACCAATGAGAACCTCATCGCTAAACAGCTACACCTGGAAGCTATGACCGACAAGCTAGGCCTGTCTCACAGCCTTGCTCAGCAGCTTGCGCAGCAGTTCCCCCGCAAGGCTAACCTTTCTTGAACTGTCTTGGAAGTGGTCTCGGTTCAGTATTATTTTGTTACGCTGCAATGGTGCCCAGTTTTTGTAATCTGCTTCTTCGTTGCGCTTTATGATCACTGGTGGCGAACTTTGATGCCCAATGGATATAATATGTGTAATAGCCATGATAGCCTAGCATAAGTTGCTTGCTTATTTATTTCCTTGTTGTCTTGTTTATTTGTTTGCTTGTAGTCAGTGCAGTTCTTTTTCCGCGGTTTGCTAGTGGCTGCAATAACCTATTTTTTAAAACTAGGCCACAATAACCATGGGCTAATATTTACTGTAGTGACACTGGGCCTCCTACGGGCCGTAGAAACAGTGGGCCTTCTACGGGCCGTAGAAACAGTAGGCCTTTTACGGGCCGTAGAAACAATGGGCCTTCTACGGGCCGTATCATCAATGGGCCTTATACGGGCCGTATGATCGATTGGCCAAACATGGGCCAATAACAGGCCGCATTATGGCCGTAAACGGGCTAGAGTTGGAATCGTCCGTTCATGGGCCGACCATAACGGGCCATCGTTAATAGGCCGTATTTGATGACGCTATGAAAACGGCCCAACGTATTAACGGACCACAAACGGGCCGATTGTAACCACGGGCTGAATTTGGCCCACAAGCAGAAAATGATAGTAACGAGCCGTAAGTAAACGAATGCTGGAAATGAGCCCAAGAATAAATGGGCTCTGAGAAGGCCGAAAGATAACATGGGCTGGAAACGGCCCAACGGAATAACGTGCCATTAATGAGTATAAAGTGATACACTGTTCATTACGGGCCAGTTTCACCACGGGCCGTTAATGGGTGTAAAGTGATACACTATTCATTATGGGCCAGTTTCACCACGGGCCGTTAAAAGGCCAAGAGTTACACAGGGCCTCATATGGGCCGAAAGACGTCATGGGCCATACATGGGCCAGAAGTGAAAATGGGCTGGAATCATATTGGATGGCCCAGATGACGCTACTAGGCCTAATTCGGATAGGGCGTAACGGGCCTTGGGTTAGCGGGCTGTAAATGGGCTATATGCGAGCAGGCCGTTAACAGGCTTTCCATGGGCCCGGCCGCCACCTTTTGACCAAGTCAAACGGGCCGACCTTTTCACAGGAATGGGCCTCCGTTGGGCCGTGCCACGTGACGACGTATCATAGGCGCCTTATGTCCAATGAGTGGATGACATCTGTCCCAACGATGAGCCGACACGTGTTTCCTCCAGCCAATGATGATTTTACACGTGGAAAATCCCCATTGGTCGGGGCTGTTAACGGATTATCGGATCCAAAACCCGACCCGATAGCTTAACGGTGTTCCGTTACGGTGGATGCCACGTGTCGGTCACCCTTGACGAAAGCACTTCTGTGACGCGCGATTTATCGTCATGGAAGTGCACACTTCCGTGATGATAATTTTGGTAATGTCATGGAACACTTCTATGACAGCATAGGTATGACTATCTTGATTCTGTCATAAAATCGTCATGGATGTACATGCATGACAAAAAACGCGACCTACTGTGACAAACACGTATCATCACGGAAGTGTTTGTTTTTGTAGTGTGGCACCCTTCCGGAGGGGGAAACCATCACCGGTGGCCATCTTCATCATCCCGGCGGTCTCCATGACAAGGAGGGAGTAGTTCACCCTCGGGGCTGAGGGTATGTACCAGTAGCTATGTGTTTGATCTCTCTCTCTCTCCCTCTCTCTCTCTCTCTCTCTCTCTCTCTCTCTCGTGTTCTTGATTTGGCACGATCTTGATGTACCGCGAGCTTTGTTATTGTAGTTGGATCATATGGTGTTTCGCCCCCTCTACCTTCTTGTAATGGGTTGAGTTTTCCCTTTGAAGTTATCTTATTGGATTGAGTCTTTAAGGATTTGAGAACACTTGATGTATGTCTTGCATGTGCTTATCAGTTTTGACAATGGGATATTCAGGTGATCCACTTGATGTATGTTTTGGTGATCAACTTGCGGGTTCTGTGACCTTGTGAACTTATGCATAGGAGTTGGCACACGTTTTTGTCTTGACTCTCTGGTAGAAACTTTGGGGCACTCTTTGAAGTTCTTTGTGTTGGTTTGAGTAGATGAATCTGAGATTGTGTGATGCATATTGTATAATCAAACCCGCAGATACTTGTGGTGGCATTGGAGTATCTAGGTGACATTAGGGTTTTTGGTTGATGTGTGTCTTAAGGTGTTATTTTAGTACAAACTCTAGGGATTTTTGTGACACTTATAGGAATAGCCCAAAAGATTGATTAGAAAGAATAACTTTGAGGTGGTTTCATACCCTACAATAATCTCTTCGTTTGTTCTCCGCTATTTGTGACTTTGGAGTGACTCTTTGTTGCACATTGAGGGATTGTTATATGATCTAATTATGTTATCATTGTTGAGAGAACTTGCACTAGTGAAATTATGAACCCTAGGCCTTGTTTCGATGCATTGCAATACCGTTTTCGCTCACTTTTGTTACTTGCTACCTTGCTGTTTTTTCAGATTACAAAAATCCATATCTACCATCCATATTGCACTTGTATCACCATCTCTTCGCCGAACTAGTGCACGTATACAATTTACCATTGTATTGGGTATGTTGGGGACACAAGAGACTCTTTGTTATTTGGTTGCAGGGTTGTTTGAGAGAGACCATCTTCATCCTACACCTCCACGGATTGATAAACCTTTGGTCATCCACTTGAGGAAAATTTGCTACTGTTCTACAAAACTCTGCGCTTGAAGGCCCAACACGAGTCTACAAGAAGAAGGTTGCATAGTAGACATCAAGCTCTTTTCTGGCGCCGTTGCCGGGGAGGCTAGGTAAGTGGCACTCACATCCCATCAACGAAGCTCTTTTCTGGCGCCGTTGCTAGGGAGGTTAGTGCTTGAAGGTATATCTTTAGATCTTGCAATCGAATCTTTTAGTTTCTTGTTTTATCACTAGTTTAGTCTATAAAAGAAAACTACAAAAAAATGGAATCTAGGTTGCCTCATATGCTTCATCTTTTTAATGTCTTTCATGAAAATGATGGAAAGGAAAATTGTGCTCAAGTGTTAGAAGAAGAAGTCTATAAAATGTTTGGCATAAAATCTTTGTATGATGAGCATGATTGCAATGTTGTTAGTATGAATCCCTTGAATATCCATGATGCTAATGATATGCAAAGCCACAAGCTTGGGGATGCTATGTTTGATGAAGATGATATTTTTTGTCCCCAAGTTTTGATGAGCAAATTTATTACGATGATAGCATGCCTCCTATTTATGATAATTATGTTGATGAAAGTGGGTTTGGAGGAGTGTCAACTCTAGGTTATGATCGCACTATTTTGGAGGGTGTTGAATCTTATGGTGATAATTATGAAAGTGGATTTGGAGAGGTCATGACTTTATTTAGTGATGATTCCACTATTTCGGAAGAGGTTCCAATTGATTATGAGAACAAAGTTGCTATATATGGTGATTATTGTGATGAGATGCACTACTGCAGGATGCTGCTAACGCGACACTACGATCAGAGACCCTTCGAGAAACTGTGTGCGATGCAATAATCGCAAACGGTGGTGTATGAAAACCGTCAAAAAAGGTGAAAACGTTTGCGATGGAGGATGTATCAAACACGGTTCGGATTTTAGTTGCGTGTGCGATGAAGGGCATACGGTTCAGTTCAATTAACTGTTTGTGGTGAGGAGGAACAAAAGAAACGGGCATCCAGATGAAGGCGTGTGCGATACACAGCATACGGTTCACTCGGATGAACTGTTTGTGATTAGGCAACACAAAAGAAACGGGCAGCCAGATGAAGGTGTGTGCGATATACAGCATACAGTTCACTTGGATGAAATGTTTGTGATTAGGCAACACAAAAGAAACGGCCAGCCAGATCAAGGTGTGTGCGATATACGGCATGCGTTTCACTCGGATGAGCTGTTTGCGTTGACACAAGAGAACATAAACGGTTCAACTTAACAAGACGTGTGTGTTGTGTGATGGGATTGCATGCGATTCACTCGGCCCTTGTCGTCAGTGTGTGACCTCTGTGGCAACCGTTTGCTCCCCAGGCGCCTCTTCGTGTACCGTGGCAACCGTCCACTGACTCTTCGCCTTTCCCTCTCGATTTGGAACTGTTGTCGCACGCTAGCTCTTCCTCCCTCCTCCATTTGCCTTCACCCTTCCTTCTGCCATTGTTTGATCGTCTTCTCCATGGAGGGAACAAGCCGGAAATGACCCCGTTATTCTTGGCCTGATCTGAATGATGACACGGTGGAGGAACTCATTGATCAGTGCGACGTCATCACCTCGGCTAGCATGGCAGGTTCATTCAAGACCATTCTCGACTCAACTAATAACATCATTACAAGGAACCCAAGGGTCCAGGAGCGGTTTGATCTCCCCTATCTTCTTCGCCGTGACCCTGCTAACTGGCGCGGGGACGAGGGAAGCCTCGCCTTGTGTAAGTTGATGCCGCTTGATAATGATACGTATGATGTTAAGATGCCATCGCTTGAGGGCAAGGCTTGGGCAGGCGCAAATGGAGATTGGGTTGTTTATATTGGGTACAACTGCGAGTGGGAACTTGTGAATGTGTACACTCGTCACCGGGTTCCACTTCCAAAAATCTCAGACAACTGCCCAGAGGTTGAGTAAACGGTATTCTACGTGAGTTCAAATACGATCATGCTGACTGTCGTCTACGAAAGATAGCAATTTGTCGAGTTCCCAACCGCTCTTGGGATTACACGAACTATGAAGTTGTTGCTATCTTCGACAAGCTTGTTGCCGTCCTTACTTCCACGCCTCGATGGATATTGCTCAAAAATCAATTTCTGTACACGGATGAGTACTGTGATGCAATTCAATACGAGGGTCTTGTGTTTGCTGCCACCACTCGTGACACTGTTTTTGCATGGAATCCTGATGCTTTCGGTACGTTTGTCTTCCACCGTAATTATAATTGTTTCATCCACATGCATGCGGGTTAGCTAGTTTCCCTTTACTAATTAACCTTCTTGTGTTTCCACGGTCCTGTGAACATTCCACCACCTATACTTGAAAAAATTTATAACCAAGGGGGAGATGACGATGCTGATGATCACGAGCATGAGGACGAGCAGGACCCATATACTCAGTGGCGCCTGGCAACTTATTCTGATGGATCACCTCTTGTTGTTTGTATACAAGGCACTGCTGATGTTACTAAGGAAGCAGGTGTTGTCTCGCATGGTCGCACTCTCCGGACCTATTCGAACATCCGTTGCAGGGTATTCGGGATGGATACTAGTGTACTAGTGCCAACACTTCTCCCTGGTTCAATATTGAAAGTCTTGGAGGAAACTCGCTCTTCCTTGGACAAAACTATCCAATGATGGTGGAAGGCGATCCAGCTGCTGTTGACACAACATTACTACCATTTATGAGAAGCAACTGTATCTATACCTCGGACATTACTATGCTTCCATACCGGCCCAATATGGGTCCTGACATAGGCCGCTTCAGCCTCGATGATCAGTCCTGCGTTGGTCTCGAGATTGACAGTAGCTGGCCCTTCCCAGAGAATCACTTCTGGTTCAAAGCAAGCGTTTCCAACGCCGACGAGTGGTTGAGCTGAAGTTCATTTCATCGCCTTGTTATTTGTTGTGTGAGAAAAACTTTACTAGAATGTTTTGTTGGAAATAATCTATAATCCAACGTGTATCCTTGTTGTCGTTGTGGGTTGATGACTTGTTGTATGTAATCAATGGTACATTTGCATATGCGTCCATCAACTCACGCCTGCTAGTGGTGTCCATATGAACAGTGCTAGTGATTTTAGTTGCAAAAATTAGATAGTGCTAGTGATTTGTAGCTGCATATTTTGACAAATCGCAGTGTTACAAGGTTGACAAATGGCAATGTTACTAGATAAACAAATGTCAATCTTTCCATTTTGAGAAATGGCAACATACCCAAAATGACAGATATGCAAATCTTACCCAATTGTTTGTACGTGGTTGCACACGGGTCATGCAAAACAACCGTTTGCGTTGAAGGGATGCAGAAATCCTGCTCGGCACATTTTCCCTTGGCTTCCTGGGGAAGCTGTCGGTTTGCATACGTGTGTTCTAACTAAAACGTTTGCGATGAGTGTTTTATATTTAAAAATCATTGACGTTTTTTCAAAAGAAAATCATTTGATAAGTCTGTACATTAAGAGAGAAAAATGCAAGTTTGTTCAAACCATATCTTTCATTCAGTCACACTACGAATTTATATTCATATGATCGAGAATTCGAGATACAGTATTAAACCCCAAAAAAAACTATTTCCGGTGGCGGCGTGCCGCGCCGTCGTTGTCGTCCTCCGGGACGCCGTTGTTGAAGTCTTCAAGGCAGCACAAAATGTTCTTCACTTGTAAATCAAACATCATGTCATCGTGCGATCGACGGGCGGGGCGCGGGAGGACGGCAACTAGCGCCGCTAAGAGGTAGCGGTCGACGGCAGCGTCCCATGCCGCTGAGGAGGGGGTGCAGACGGGCACGGGCGCGGCGGGTGCAGCCAAACGCAGGGGGACCGGCGCCGCGGTGGGTGGAGGGGTGCGCACGGGCGCGGCGGATGCAGCCAAACGCACGGGGGCCGGCGACACAGTGGGTGGAGGGGCGCGCACGGGCACGAGCACGGGCGCTAGCGCTGGCATGTACACGAGCTTGCGCGGGTCCGCGGAGACCTCGCTGACGCCCGCGGCTTCCAGCTCTGCGATAGTGCTCGGCGACCAGCCCGTCAATGCTACGGGGATGGTCACTGGTGCGGGCGCGTGGATGGGAGTTGGGACGGGAGCGGGGTCAGCAACCGCCGCGGCCAGCTCGTTCTGGGCCATGTCCATGAGGCCCCATTCCTCCTTATATTCTATCTCCTCTGGCTCGGAGTCGACTTCACCAAACTTGAAGACTAGTGGCAGATGATCATTCTGCGCCATGGCGGTGGAGGTCTGCGGGGGGGGGGGGAGGGGAATGGGAGGCGAACAGTAAGGCCGCCCGTATTAAACAGCGACTCCGGCGCCATTAATGGAGAGGAAGGCGGCCGGCCATGGAAGTCAAAGGGCTCGCTTCCCAGTGAGCCTGCACAGGGTAAAGCTCGCACGCTTCCCGGTGAGCCTGCGCATTGGAGGACAGCTTGCACGCCTTTCGGTCAGCCTGCGCACCGGACTACGCTCGCACACCTCCCGTTCAGTCAAGGTCAAGCAGCTGCCCACACGGCACCCCCTACAGCCATTAAAACCAAGACACGTGGCGTCACGTGAATGGTTAACAGAACGCACACGTTTTGAATTATACAAACGTTTGAGATAATAAGTGGCAGCTATTTTTTCAGAATGCCTTTGTTGGCTGTCATTATTCGAGTGCGCCTTCTCTCAAAATGGACACAAAAAATACCACATCATGTTGGGCACCATTCCATGATAGAATGCCAAGTTTCATGAATTTCAGACGAGTTTTGGATTACTAGAATTTAAAAACCAGGCATCTCAATGTTTTGTCGGCAATCAACGGTGCCCTGGTGTTTGAAATTCATCCCCATTTATTGCGTGGGACCTAAGCATGCTCCCAAGGACACAAATTTGATTTTTCAACCAATTTATATGCACTGGAGCATGTGCATGTAGTTCAAATTTGAATTATGCACATAAATGCATTGAAAACTCAGTTAATGCATAAAAATGTCCAAAAGAACCCTGAAAAATCACAAAAATTGACACAACACTCCTGTTGTTCTATGTTGACACGAGAAAAAATTTGGAAGCAATAAGAGGCAGTGGATATCGTTTCGTCCCCAAAGGTGGGACGTTCCCTACCGAAACCATGATGCTTGTTGTGAGAAGCATATACCAAAACCTGCCCCAAACGGGACAAAATTTTTACCACAGCATGTTGATGCCGCTCCATGAAAGCATGCTAAGTTTCATGAATTTCAGACGAGTTTTGGATTTACTAGAATTTAAAAATGAGGCATCTCAATGTTTTGCGGGCAATCAACGGTGCCCTGGTGTTTGAAATTCATTCCCATTTCTTGCATGGGACCTAAGCATGCACCCAAGGACACATATTTGATTTTTCAACCAATTTATATGCACTGGAGCATGTGCATGTAGTTCAAATTTGAATTATGCACATAAATGCATTGAAAACTCAGATAGAAATGTCCAAACAAATCCCAAAAAATCCCAAAAATTGACACAACACTCCTGTTGTTCTATGTTGACGCGAGAAATTTCTTGAAAGCAATAAGAGGCAATGGATATCATTTCGTCCCCAAAGGTGGGACGTTCCCTACCGAAACCATCATGCTTGTTGTGAGAAGCTCTGGTTTGTGAGAAGCATATACCCGAACCTGCCCCAAATGGGACAAATTTTTTAACATGGCATGTTGATGCCGCTCCATGATAGCATGCCAAGTTTCATGAATTTCAGACGAGTTTTGGATTTACTAGAATTTAAAAACCAGACATCTCAATGTTTTGTCGGCAATCAATAGTGCCCTGGTGTTTGAATTTCATTCCCATCTCTTGCATGAGACCTAGAAATTCACCCAAGGACACATATTAGAATTTTCAACCAACCTTAGTGCATTGGAGCATGTGCTTGTAGTTCAAATTTGAATTATGCACATAAAATGCCTAAAGAACCCAGTTAATGCATAAAAATTTCCAAACGAACCCCGAAAAATCACAAAAAATGACACAACACTCCTGTTGTTCTATGTTGACACTAGAAAATATTTCAAAGCAATAAGAGGCAATGGATATCATTTCGTCCCCAAAGGTGGGATGTTCCCGCGAAACCATCATGCTTGTTGTGAGAAGCTTATACCCGAACCTGCCCCAAACGGGACAAATTTTTTACCATGGCATGTTGATGCCGCTCCATGATAGCATGCCAAGTTTCATGAATTTCAGACAAGTTTTGGATTTACTAGAATTTAAAACCAGGCATCTCAATGTTTTGCCGGCAATCAACAGTGCCCTCGTGTTTGAATTTCATTCCCATCTCTTGCATGGGACCAAGAAATACACCCAAGGACACATATGTGATTTTTCAACCAACTTTAGTGCATTGGAGCATGTGCTTGTAGTTCAAATTTGAATCATGCACATAAAATGCCTAGAAAACCCAGTTAATGTATAAAAAGGCCAAACGAACCCCGAAAAATTCCAAGATTGAACACAACACTCCTGTTGTTCTATGTTGACACTAGCAAAATTTTGAAAGCAATAAGAGGCAACAGATATCGTCCCGTCACCAAAGGTGGTACTTTCCCTATCGAAACCATCATGCTTGTTGTGAGAAGCTCTGGTTTGTGAGAAGCTTATACCCGAACCTGCCCCAAATGGGACAAAATTTTCACCACGGCATGTTGATGCCACTCCATGATAGCATGCCAAGTTTCATGGTTTACTAGAATTTAAAAACCAGGCATCTCAACGTTTTGCCGGCAATCAATAGTGCCATGGTGTTTGAATTTCATTCACATCTCTTGCATGGGACCTAGAAATTCACCCAAGGACACACATGTGATTTTTCAACCAACTTTGGTGCATTGGAGCATGTGCTTGTAGTTCAAATTTGAATTATGCACATAAAATGCCTAGAAAACCCAGTTAATGTATAAAAAGGCCAACGAACCCCAGAAAATTCCAAGATTGAACACCACACTCCTGTTGTTCTATGTTGACACTAGAATTTTTTTGAAAGAAATAAGAGGCAACATATATCGTCTCGTCCCCAAAGGTGGTACGTTCCCTATCGAAACCATGATGCTTGTTGTGAGAAGCTCTGATTTGTGATAAGCTTATACCCAAACCTGCCCCAAATGTGACAAAATTTTCACCACGGCATGTTGATGCCGCTCCATGATAGCATGCCAAGTTTCAGGAATTTCAGACGAGTTTTGGATTTACTAGAATTTAGAAACCAGGCATCTCAACGTTTTGCCGGCAATCAACAGTGCCCTGGTGTTTGAAATTCATTCCCATCTCTTGCATGGGACGTAGAAATTCACCCAAGGACACACATGTGATTTTTCAACCAACTTTGGTGCATTGGAGCATGTGCTTGTAGTTCAAATTTGAATTATGCACATAAAATATCTAGAAACCCCAGTTAATGTATAAAAAGGCCAAACGAACCCCAAAAATTCCAAGATTGAACACAAAACTCCTGTTGTTCTATGTTGACGCTAGAATTTTTTTGAAAGCAATAAGAGGCAACGGATATCGTCTCGTCCCCAAAGGTGGTACGTTCCCTATCGAAACCATCATGCTTGTTGTGAGCAGCTCTGGTTTGTGAGAAGCTCATACCCAAACCTGGCCCAAATGGGACAAAAATTTTACCACGACATGTTGATGCCGCTCCATGATAGCATGCCAAGTTTAATGAATTTCGGACGAGTTTTGGATTTACTAGAATTTAAAAACCAGGTATCTCAATGTTTTGCCAGCAATCAACAGTGTCCTGGTGTTTGAAATTCATTCCCATCTCTTGCATGGGACCTAGAAATTCACCCAAGGACACACATGTGATTTTCAACCAACTTTAGTGCATCGGAGCATGTGCTTGTAGTTCAAATTTGAATTATGCACATAAAATGCCTAGAAAACCCAGTTAAGGTATAAAAAGGCCAAACGAACCCCGAAAAATTCATTCCCATTTCTTCCATGGGACCTAAGCATGGACTGAAGGACATAGATTTGATTTTTCAACCAATTTGTATGCACCATTTTGTAATTCAAATCAAGTAGACCCCACACAATTTATTCTCACCAACCGTGTGAGATGTAGTACAAAATATCTTGGAGCACCGTCGGTGTATAGTGCGCCTATGGCTTACGCGAGAAGGTGCGTCGGCTACAGTCCACAGCCGGCGTGTCAAGCACATTAGCTCGCTCTCCCAAAACTCCCACCTCTGCATCCCTCTCTGCTTCAGTCCCTTGATTCAAATTTTCAGTAGCCCCGGAATTTTACTCCCGCCTCTGCATCCTTTGCAATCTCAAAAATATCTGCTCGCCCTTGATCCAAATTTTCAGTAGCCGCCTAGTAAAATTTCAGTTGCCGCAGTATTTCCTCAAACACAACCTCCGCTCACACAGACACACACAACCCTCGAAACCATTGGTAGGACGCCGCCATCGCCGGCGCCTCCATTCTCAACCTCCGCCTGTGTGCCGGGGAGCTCGAGTAGCCAATGGCCAAAAAGATGTTTATTGCGGCCTTTTCGCCCGACACCGGCGAGGTGGCCGCCGAGGTGTCCCCGTCGTCCTCCACGGGCACGATCCGCCGTCGCCGGTCCCCCGATCTGCCCGCCGCCGCGCCCCTACGCCGGTTCGAGGACTTCCCCGTCCTCCCCCGGACCCGGCAGCCGACGAAGTCCTACCTCGGGGTCCGGCAGTGGCGGTGGGGGATGTGGGTCACCGAGATTACAGATCAAGAGACCCACACCCGCCGGTGGCTCGGTAGCTTCCACACGGCCGAGCTCGCGGCCGTGGAGTACGACCGCTGGCACGTCCGCTACCACGGCGCGGCGGCTAGGCTCAATTTCCCCTTCGGCACACGTCCGGTCCACCTCGTTTCTCCGGAGCCAAGGGTGGTGAGCTCGGCTATGGCGCGGGAGGACCGCGAGGCGTGGGAGCATCTCGAGGCCGAGGCCGCCGACAAGGCCTACATGCAAGAGCTCCGTCGGCAGCACTCGGAGCTCGTGGAGGCGAAGTGGGCGATCTTTGCCGGCGCGGAGGGCTGCGAGGTTATCGCGCTCTCCTTCGATGACGAGGTCGAAGGCGGCGCGGAGGGCGGCGAGGTTATCGCGCTCTCCTCTGATGACGAGGTCGAAGGCGGTGGCGACGACGGCGCGGAGGGCGTCAAGGTGGGCCCCCAGGACGAGGAGATCGACATCGACGAGTGAAGGAGTGCCTTCCCCAACGACCTCGACGACGGTACTGGCCCGGACCCGGCTCGCGGCACACCGTACATGACGAGGAAGGATTGGCTCGACCTCTACTTCGACCGAAAGTAGTTTAGCTTAGTTTAAATTTATGTTTTATGTTCGGTTATGCAAAACTATGTATGTTTATGTTTGAATGCATGCTACTTTTGGTTGAACCTGCTTTGAACTTGATCAAATTGAAGTTTACAACCTTAAGTTTAGGGGATCGACTAGAAAAGGCCAAAAATTGTTGGAGTATATATATATATATCCACTAAGGGTTTTAGTCCTTTAACTTTTTAAGGATCACCTAGAGATGTCCTTATGACTTGTTTATTTTAGTTCTTCACAATGTGATGCTCTATATGTGCAACTATTTGTTGTGCAGTTCAATTTCATCAATAACAGTTTCAACAATACCACTATGAATTACGATATTTGGTTGCTGTTAAGGATATTGCAGTTAACTTGCCTTTTCGTTTTTCAATTGTTGTTTAGCAACATGCATTGTACTGAATGACTAAATATGCAATCCCAAGCTACATAGCAACAAGGAAGAGTGTTACCTTAATGTTCTGATGATGTCTAGATATACATGTAATAAAATCTTATATAATGGGATGGATGGAATGTTGTACTACATCATTTTTCAATTGTTTTTTGAAAGGAAAGCGGTAGGGGAAGCCCCCCACAATGAGTTTTTTTAATAATAAGAACCCAAATTCGCGTCCGTGAGGACTTGAACATGGGTGGCTGGGTTGTACATCCACTCCACTAGCCAAGTGAGCTAGGCTCACTTCCTATCATTTTTCAATTGTTGTTTAGCTTCTAATATTAGGTACATATATCATTGCCAAAGATCCACACTTCGACGCTTTCTGCGCATGGGGCAATGAGATATTCATGAACCAGCATCAAGTGAGGAAACTGATAAAGATTGTTACTAAAATGGGTCAAAAGATGTCAATCGAACTATTTGTTTACACTTTATGCAAGACAATAGTGAACTGCAGGATGGTAAGTAAGAACCCTGTAGCCTTCTTTTTACTGCCCGTAATGAGTTGTGTTAGATGACAATATTTGGATCTTTTTTCTTTTGCAGTGGATCCTGAAGCAGTTTACTCAAGATTACCTCTCAAACTACATGATTGGCGGCCGGCCATCACAAGGGGTTGGACTAGAGTCCTGCATGCCTTCTGCATCCAAGAGAGCACAATAGGGCCATTCCGCTTCACCTTGTTCAGCAACTGGAATGTCTGTCGCCTCTTTCTTTACCATCTGTAATAATACAAGTATAGAACCCTGGTACATCATTTTTATTTGGTGCCTCTGTAATTTTTAAACATATGTACCTGTGAATCGAATAATGCATTGGTTGTTTGAACTTGATGGATATGAATAAAGCTATAGCCTACTTTCAAGTTTAAATTAGGTACAATTTTAAATAGCAGCAATTAAATTAGGGCGAAATTACGTTATGCAGGTCATTACGGCACACACGATTGGTAAAACACAAACGTTTGTGATATACACCATAATCCGAGACGGTTCACAGAGAGGAAACATGTGCAAGCATGCACACAGTTTCCGTTTGCAAAGCGTGTGTGATGTCAGACACTATCACATACGGTGCGGGAAAACTAAATGTGTGTGATTGTCTACCTATCGTACACGTTTTACAATCATGAACTGTTTGTGATGTGACAGGCATCGTAAATCTCCCGTGCCTGGAATCTGCCTAAAATCTGCCTAGAAAGCTCCCGTGCCTAGAATCTGCCTGGTTTTAGGCAGAACCACAAAACTCCGACTGCGATGGCAATGCGAGCACAAACGAGTAGTAAGGATGAAGCGTTTGGGATATTCGAGATATCGAAAATGGTTGTATAGGGACAACTGTATGCATCAAGGCTCCCTATCCCCGACGGTTTCTGGTCGTGTGGGAAGGACCCCCCTATCGCCCACACTCACTTGGCGACAGTTCCAAATGCCGTCGCGGAAAGGGGTAAAAAACCGTTTTTTAGGACCGACGTGCACCAGTGATGTGTGCTATAAAGAATAATGATAACCATGAAACTTGTCATCATGATTTTAATTTTCAATTAGATTATGCCTCACATGATAGTTATTTTATTGAGTTTGCTCCCACTACTATTCATGAGAGGAATTTTGCTTATGTGGAGAGTAGTAAAATTTCTATGCTTATGGATCATGAAAGTAATGCTTTATGTGATGGTTATATTGTTGAATTCATTCATGATGCCACTGAAAATTATAGAGGAACATATGCTTTTACATATCCCAATAATATCAAGTTTCCTCTCTATGTGTTGAAAGTTTTGAAGTCATGCTTGTTTTCCCTTCTTACGCTAGTTGATTCTTGTTCCCATAAGTTGTTTGCTCACAAAATCCCTATGCATAGGAAGTGGGTTAGACTTAAAGGTGCTTGCCACATATGTTTCATGATGCTCTCTTTGTGTTTCAATTCTTTACTTTTATGCGAGCATCATTGACATCATCATGCACTACTGCAGGATGTTCCAACCGCGACACTACGATCAGAGACCCTTCGAGGAAACTGTGTGCGATGCCATAATCGCAAACGGTGGTGTAAAAAATCATCAAAAAAGGTGCAAAACGTTTGCGACGATGGATGCATCAAACATGATTCAGATTTTAGTTGCGTGTGCGATGCAGGGCATACGGTTCAGCTCAATCAACTGTTTGGGATGAGGAAGAACAAAAGAAACGGGCTGCCAGATGAAGGCGTGTGCGATATACAGCATACGGTTCACTGGGATGAACTGTGTGTGATTAGGCAACACAATGGAAACGGTTCAACTGAACAAGATGTGTGTGGTACGCGGCAAACACGTCTGTAATCTGAAATGTGTGCGAAGACCAATAATAACACAGACGATTGTTGCTAATAAGCCATGTGAATTGCTTTGTCTACAGTAGAATAACATGTGTGTGTGTGTGTGTGTATATATATCTGAAATGAACATCCAATTACATAAGTGACTATACAGATCATTCGCACACACCTTTATAAACAATTGCATGCATTCTAAAGTAGGAGAACGATCGTCTAGTCATCTACTTCTTGTGACGCTCCCGCCACTGTTATGTGGCTCGATCCCTCGTGTTTGTCAGGAAGAAGACACTTCCTCATGTCAACGATCCGCCTGTACATCTCGTAGCTTGTGTACGCGTCCATGGCCGCGTACTTGACATGTTGTTCATCCAGTCTCTTATGCCACACACTGTGCCAGGCGTTCTTGTCCTTATTGCTCTCATTCTTCATCTTTGCGTAGTAGGGGTCGATGATGGCCGAGGCGAGGTCAACCAGGGAGTTCAGTTTGTTTTTGTCGCTGCCCTAGACCTTGTAGTGGTGTTGGATGTTGACAAGATTCGGGCATTTCAAGTCCGAAACCTTGAGCGCTTTCAGATCGTTGGTGGTGTCCACCGTAGCGAAACTGTAGTCGGAGCTGTTGATAAACCTGGAGAAATGCTCGCAAGGCCTTGTGGCAAGGTAGAAGTGGTAGACGAGGACGTCATGTCGCACGCACAACTGGGCGACGACAACCTTCTGATCGTGCCCGGCACGACCGATGGTGTACTCGAGGTCGAAGCCGACCACTCGGTACTTGTCCTCGGCAAGGAACTGCTCCATAGTTTGGATGGAGCTCTCCACCGAGACCGAATCGTTTGTGTACACCACCGAGAGGGCCTTCCCCCTCACGTGGGTGTCCACTACATGATGCGTGGTGAACTGCCCGCCGTTGTCGTCGTCGGCTGCTGGGAGCGCCATTGGAGCCACGGGGAGTGCCATTGGAACCGCTGGATGTCCTCTCTGTATGTGTCCTCGTGGGTGTGCTTATTGTGTCGTGTGAGACGAGAGATGAAGGTAAATGGCCGCAGGAATAAAAGGGGGCCGGGCGGCGTGGATTCTCGGCGCGTCCGCATGGCAGTTTTTGCACCGGGTAACTGCATCGTCGTGCCGCGCCCGGTGCAAACGCTTGCACACGAACGTGCGTGATCGTGCGCCGGCCCCAAACACTGGCAGCGTGCATGGAGGGACAAGGGCAGAGCACTCGGAGGGACGCGAGAGCAGAGCGCGCCGCGGCCGCCTGAACCGCAAGCAACCACACGCATAGAGCAGTTGAACACGCAGGAAATGGTCGCCTACAAGCCGGCCGACAGTTGCCCTCCATCTAGTCTATAGTCTCCTTTATATTCCGTGCCATACTTTACCCTCAAATTTAACCAACAAAATGTTAATGCATGTTTTAAAAATTATATAATTGGAAACTATGTTCAAATACAAATTCAACTATATAATCTTTGGCGACATGCATTCGTATTTTATCAGTTAAATCATACTTACAAACCAGGACGGTGGTATAGCAGGTAATTAAATCGCAAACGTTTTTTATTAACCGTATGTGTACGTGGCCTTTCGTCCTCCTCTCGCACGTCTTGTTACCCTGCTGCCGCAGACGGCTTACAGCGCAAGCTTGCGCAGCGCGCGGGGGCGTTCTTTTTGCCAAACGGTGGCGCCAATGAATCATCGGTGAGCCCGTTCCCGTGCAACCTCGCAGGTTCCCGCGCAAGCTTCCCGCCCGACTCGGTGAAATCCCCCAAAATCCCAATGCTTATCGGCCAGCTATAAAACCCTCACAGCCGGCGAGTCCTGCGTCGCATCTTCCCCTCCATCCCTGTAGCTTATCTCGTCTGCTTCTCCCACATTCGCCAATGGCACCGGTCCGTCGTCGTCGCTCAGCCACTCCACCGTCATCAGAGGACAGCTCCAGCTGGGAGGCTACACCACGGCGGCGGCGCAGTCCCGGCGTAGTGTAGTGCGCGTGGCGTCCCTGTTGGGTGTGCGCGAAACACCCACCACACGCTCCGCCGCCGGTGCCCGTCGGCAGCAGTTGCCGGCCGCCGTTGCCGCCACACCACCGTCGAAAGCCAGGGCCATCACCCGCTCTTCCGCCGCGGCCAGAAGGCGGGAGGTGGCTGTCGTGGCCGCCACCCCACTGCCGGCCACTGTGGCCATCACCCGCTCCGCCACCGCGGCCCAAAGGAGGGAGGTGGTGGTCGTTGCCGCCACCCCGTCGCCGGCCACCGTGGCCGCCAGCTGACCATCGACCGCCGGGGTCATCACCCGCTCCGCCACCGCCGCCCGAAGGCGGGAGGCGGAGGTGGATGCCCGCACATGCGTCAGCGACCTTGCGCGCTACACCGAGTTCCTGCGGGAGGAGGAGGAGCGCCTTGTCGAGCACGCAAAGAGCCTTACCGCCGCCGTGGCCGCGGCACACGCCGCCTCAGAGGCGAGGAATCAGGAGATCTACGAGGAGAACCACCGCTTCGAGAGGGGTCGTCTGGAGCGGCAAAGGGCGTTCGAGGTGAGCGTCGCTGAAGCTGCATTAGCGGTAGGCACCGCATTGCGGTTGCCCAGCTCGTCTGTAGGCTCCTCCTCCGCCGCCTCTTACTGAGCGCGCCCGGCAGAGGAGAGGTAGCCGGAAGTAGTACAAAGCCCCTCCGCAGTAGTAGTAGTATTTAGGAGCTATTTTGTTCAGTTCATCTGACTATAGATGTGGTAGAACTGTACAACGTACTTAAAATTATCTAGTATATATAGTTGAACTAGTTATTTTAGTACGTGGTTGGCAACAATTCGGGAAAAGTTTGGTCGGTTCAGCTGTCGAGTTGAAACTGTTTGTATAAATTAAGAACGACTGCTTAATTACTGAATTTTAGTTGCAAAAATTAGATACTGCTAGTGATTTTTAGTTTCATATTTTGACAAATTGCAGTGTTACAAGGATTGACAAATCTTACCAAATTGTTTGTACGTGGTTGCACACGGGTCATCCAAAACAACCGTTTGCGTTGAAGGGATGCACAAATCCTGCGCTGCTCTCACTTTGCATACGGGTGTTCTATCTAAAACGTTTGCGCTCAAGAGCTGCAGAAATCCTGCTCAGCACATTTTCACTTGGCTTCCTAGGGAAGCTGTCGGTTTGCATACGGGTGTTCTAACTAAAAAATTTGCGCACCGGACGGCGCTCGCACACCTCCCGTTCAGTCAAGGTCAAGCAGTTGTCCTCACGACACCTTCTACACCCATTAAAACCAAGACATGTGGTATCACGTGAATGGTTAACAGAATTTTGGATTTACTATAATTTAAAAACTAGGCATCTCAATGTTTTGCCGGCAATCAACGGTACCCTGGTGTTTGAAATTCATTCCCATTTCTTGCATGGGACCTAAGCATGCACCCAAGGACACAGATTTGATTTTTCAACCAATTTATATGCACTGGAGCATGTGTATGCAGTTCAAATTTGAATTATGCACATAAATGCATTGAAAACTCAGTTAATGCATAAAAATGTCCAAACGAACTCCGAAAAATCACAAAAGTTGACACAACACTCTTGATGTTCGATGTTGACACGAGAAAAAAAATTGAAAGCAATGAGAGGAAATGGATATCGTTTCGTCCCCAAAGGTGGGACGTTCCCTACCGAAAACCATCATGCTTGTTGTGAGAAGCTCCGGTTTGTGAGAAGCATAGACCCAAACCTGCCCCAAATGGGACAAAATTTGTACCACGGCATGTTGATGCCGCTCCATGATAGCATGCCAAGTTTCATGAATTTCAGACGAGTTTTTGATTTACTAGAATTTAAAAAACAGGCATCGCAATGTTTTGCCGGCAATCAACGGTGCCCTGGTGTTTGAAATTCATTCTCATTTCTTGCATGGGACCTAAGCCTGCACCCAAGGACACAGATTTGATTTTTCGACCAATTTATATGCACTGGAGCATGTGCATGTAGTTCAAATTTGAATTATGCACATAAATGCATTGAAAACTCAGTTAATGCATAAAAATGTCCAAACGAACCCCGAAAAATAACAAAAATTCACCCAACACTCCTCTTGTTCTATGTTGGCACGAGAAAAAAATTTGAAACCAATAAGAGGCAATGGATATCACTTTGTCCCCAAAGGTGGGACATTCCCTACCGAAAACCATCATGCTTATTGTGAGAAGCTCCGGTTTGTGAGAAGCATATACCCAAACCTGCCCCAAATGGGACATAATTTGTACCACGGCATATTGATGCCGCTCCATTATAGCATGCCTAGTTTCATGAATTTCAGACGAGTTTTTGATTTACTAGAATTTAAAAACCAGGCATCTCAATGTTTTGCCGGCAATTAACGGTGCCCTGGTGTTTGAAATTCATTCTCATTTCTTGCATGGGACCTAAGCATGCACCCAAGGACACATATTTGATTTTTCGGCCAATTTATATGCACTGGAGCATGTGCGTGTAGCTCAAATTTGAATTATGCGCATAAATGCATTGAAAACTCAGTTAATGCATAAAAATGTCCAAACGAACCCGGAAAAATCACAAAAATTCACACAACACTCCTGTTGTTCTATGTTGACACGAGAAACAATTTGAAAGCAATAAGAGGCAATGGATATCGTTTTGTCCCCAAAGGTGGGACGTTCCCTACCGAAAACCATCATGCTTGTTGTGAGAAGCTCAGGTTTGTGAGAAGCATATACTCAAACCTGCCCCAAATGGGACAAAATTTGTACCACGGCATGTTGATGCCGCTCCATGATAGCATGCCAAGTTTCATGAATTTCAGACGAGTTTTGGATTTACTAGAATTCAAAAACCAGGCATCTCAATGTTTTGCCGGCAATCAACGGTGCCCTGGTGTTTGAAATTCATTCCCATTTCTTGCATGGGACCTAAGCATGCACCCAAGGACACATATTTGATTTTTCAATTAATTTATACGCACTGGAGCATGTGCATGTAGTTCAAATTTGAATTATGCACATAAATGCATTGAAAACTCAGTTAATGCATAAAAATGTCCAAACGAACCCCGAAAAATCACAAAAATTCACACAACACTCCTGTTGTTCTATGTTGACATAGAAACAATTTGAAAGCAATAAGAGGCAATAGATATCGTTTCGTCCCCAAAGGTGGGACGTTCCCTACCGAAAACCATCTTGCTTGTTGTGAGAAGCTCCGGTTTGTGAGAAGCATATACCCAAACCTGCCCCAAATGGGACAAAATTTGTACCGCGGCATGTTGATGCCGGTCCATGATAGCATGCCAAGTTTCATGAATTTCAGACGAGTTTTGATTTACTAGAATTTAAAAACCAGGCATCTCAATGTTTTGCCGGCAATCAACGGTGCCCTGGTGTTTGAAATTCATTCCCATTTCTTGCATGGGACCTAAGCATGCACGCAAGGACACAGATTTGATTTTTCGACCAATTTATATGCACTGGAGCATGTGCATGTAGTTCAAATTTGAATTATGCACATAAATGCATTGAAAACTCAGTTAATGCATAAAAATGTCCAAACGAACCCCGAAAAATCACAAAAATTCACACAACACTCCTGTTGTTCTATGTTGACACGAGAAAATTTTTGAAAGCAATAAGAGGCAATGGATATCATTTTGTCCCCAAAGGTGGGACGTTCCCTACCGAAAACCATCATGCTTGTTGTGAGAAGCTCCGGTTTGTGAGAAGCATATACCCAAACCTGCCCCAAATGGGACAAAATTTGTACCACGGCATGTTGATGCGGCTCCATGATAGCATGCCAAGTTTCATGAATTTCGGACGAGTTTTGGATTTAGTAGAATTTCAAAACCAGGCATCTCAATGTTTTGCCGGCAATCAACGGTGCTCTGGTGTTTGAAATTCATTCCCATTTCTTGCATGGGACCTAAGCATGCACCCAAGGACACAGATTTGATTTTTCGACCAATTTATATGCACTGGAGCATGTGCATGTAGTTCAAATTTGAATTATGCACATAAATGCATTGAAAACTCAGTTAATGCATAAAAATGTCCGAACAAACCCCGAAAAATCACAAAAATTCACACAACACTCCTGTTGTTCTATGTTGACACGAGAAAAAAATTTGAAAGCAATAAGATGCAATGGATATCATTTCGTCCCCAAAGGTAGGACGTTCCCTACCGAAAACCATCATGCTTGTTGTGAGAAGCTCCGGTTTGTGAGAAGCATATACCCAAACCTGCCCCAAATGGGACAAAATTTTTACCACGGCATGTTGATGCCGCTCCATGATAGCATGCCAGGTTTCATGAATTTCAGACGAGTTTTTGATTTACTAGAATTTAAAACCAGGCATCTCAATGTTTTGCCGGCAATCAACGGTGCCCTGGTGTTTGAAATTCATTCCCATTTCTTGCATGGGACCTAAGCATGCACCCAAGGACACAGATTTGATTTTTCGGCCAATTTATATGCATTAGAGCATGTGCATGTAGTTCCAATTTGAATTATGCACATAAATGCATTGAAAACTTAGTTAATGCATAAAAATGTCCAAACGAACCCTGAAAAATCACAAAAATTCACACAACACTCCTGTTGTTCTATGTTGACACGAGAAAAAATTTGAAAGCAATAAGAGGCAATGGATATCATTTCGTCCCCAAAGGTGGGACGTTCCCTACCAAAAACCGTCATGCTTGTTGTGAGAAGCTCCGGTTTGTGAGAAGCATATACCCAAACCTGCCCCAAATGGGACAAAATTTGTACCACGGCATGTTGATGCCGCTCCATGATAGCATATGCCAAGTTTCATGAATTTCAGACGAGTGTTTGATTTACTAGAATTTAAAACCAAGCATCTTAATGTTCTGCTGGCAATCAATGGTGCCCTGGTGTTTGAAATTCATTCTCATTTCTTGCATGGGACCTAAGCATGCCCCCAAGGACACAGATTTGATTTTTCGGCCAATTTATATGCACTCGAGCAAGTGCATGTAGTTCAAATTTGAATTATGCACATAAATGCATTGAAAACTCAGTTAATGCATAAAAATGTCCAAACGAACCCCGAAAAATAACAAAAATTCACACAACACTCCTCTTGTTCTATGTTGGCACGAAAAAAAATTGAAACCAATAAGAGGCAATGGATATCACTTTGTCCCCAAAGTCGGGACGTTCCCTACTGAAAACCATCATGCTTGTTGTGAGAAGCTTCGGTTTTTGAGAAGCATATAACCAAACCTGCCCCAAATGGGACAAAATTTGTACCACGGCATGTTGATGCCGCTCCATGATAGCATGCCAAGTTTCATGAATTTCAGACGAGTTTTTGATTTACTAGAATTTAAAAACCAGGCATCTCAATGTTTTGCCGGCAATCAACGGTGCCCTGGTGTTTGAAATTCATTCCCATTTCTTGCATGGGACCTAAGAATGCACCCAAGGACACAGATTTGATTTTTCGACCAATTTATATGCACTGGAGCATGTGCATGTAGTTCAAATTTGAATTATGCACATAAATGCATTGAAAACTCAGTTAATGCATAAAAATGTCCAAACGAACCCCGAAAAATCACAAAAATTCACACAACACTCCTGTTGTTCTATGTTGACACGAGAAAAAACTTTGAAAGCAATAAGAGGCAATGGATATCGTTTTGTCCCCAAAGATGGGACGTTCCCTACCGAAAACCATCATGCTTGTTGTGAGAAGCTCCGGTTCTTGAGAAGCATATACCCAAACCTGCCCCAAATGGGACAAAATTTGTACCACGGCATGTTGATGCCGCTCCATGATAGCATGCCAAGTTTCATGAATTTCAGACGAGTTTTTGATTTACTAGAATTTAAAAACCAGGCATCGCAATGTTTTGCCGGCAATCAACGGTGCCCTAGTGTTTGAAATTCATTCTCATTTCTTGCATTGGGACCTAAGCCTGCACCGAAGGACACAGATTTGATTTTTCGGCCAATTTATATGCACTCGAGCATGTGCATGTATTTCAACTTTGAATTATGCACATAAATGCATTGAAAACTCAGTTAATGCATAAAAATGTCCAAACGAACCCTGAAAAATAACAAAAATTCACACAACACTCGTCTTGTTCTATGTTGGCACGAAAAAAAATTGAAACCAATAAGAGGCAATGGATATCACTTTGTCCCCAAAGGTGGGACGTTCCCTACTGAAAACCATCATGCTTGTTGTGAGAAGCTTCGGTTTGTGAGAAGCATATACCCAAACCTGCCCCAAATGGGACAAAATTTGTACCACGGCATGTTGATGCCGCTACATGATAGCATGCCAAGTTTGATGAATTTCAGACGAGTTTTTGATTTACTAGAATTCAAAAACCAGGCATCTCAATGTTTTGCTGGCAATCAACGGTGCCCTGGTGTTTGAAATTC
Source organism: Triticum aestivum (assembly GCF_018294505.1). Classification (NCBI taxonomy): domain Eukaryota; kingdom Viridiplantae; phylum Streptophyta; class Magnoliopsida; order Poales; family Poaceae; genus Triticum; species Triticum aestivum. Next base: position 389,244,038 of record NC_057811.1, on the reverse strand, counting down.
ATTCTCATTTCTTGCATGGGACCTAAGCATGCACCCAAGGACACATATTTGATTTTTCGGCCAATTTATACGCACTAGAGCATGTGCATGTAGCTCAAATTTGAATTATGCGCATAAATGCATTGAAAACTCAGTTAATGCATAAAAATGTCCAAACGAACCCCAAAAAATCACAAAAATTCACACAACACTCCTGTTGTTCTATGTTGACAGGAGAAACAATTTGAAAGCAATAAGAGGCAATAGATATCGTTTTGTCCCCAAAGATGGGACGTTCCCTACCGAAAACCATCATGCTTGTTGTGAGAAGCTCCGGTTTGTGAGAAGCATAACCCAAACCTGCCCCAAATGGGACAAAATTTGTACCACGGCATGTTGATGCCGCTCCATGATAGCATGCCAAGTTTCATGAATTTCAGATGAGTTTTTGATTTACTAGAATTTAAAAACCAGGCATCTCAATGTTTTGCCGGCAATCAACGGTGCCCTGGTGTTTGAAATTCATTCCCATTTCTTGCATGGGACCTAAGCATGCACCCAAGGACACAGATTTGATTTTTCGACCAATTTATATGCACTGGAGCATGTGCATGTAGTTCAAATTTGAATTATGCACATAAATGCATTGAAAACTCAGTTAATGCATAAAAATGTCCAAACGAACCCCGAAAAATCACAAAAATTCACACAACACTCCTGTTGTTCTATGTTGACACGAGAAAAAATTTGAAAGCAATAAGAGGCAATGGATATCGTTTCGTCCCCAAAGGTGGGACGTTCCCTACCGAAAACCATCATGCTTGTTGTGAGAAGCTCCGGTTTGTGAGAAGCATATACCCAAACCTGCCCCAAATGGGACAAAATTTGTACCACGGCATGTTGATGCCGCTCCATGATAGCATGCCAAGTTTCATGAATTTCAGACGAGTTTTGGATTTACTAGAATTTAAAAACCAGGCATCTCAATGTTTTGCCGGCAATCAACGGTGCCCTGGTGTTTGAAATTCATTCCCATTTCTTCATGGGACCTAAGCATGCACCCAAGGACACAGATTTGATTTTTCGACCAATTTATATGCACTGGAGCATGTGCATGTAGTTCAAATTTGAATTATGCACATAAATGCATTGGAAACTCAGTTAATGCATAAAAATGTCCAAACGAACCCCGAAAAATCACAAAAATTCACACAACAATCCTGTTGTTCTATGTTGACACGAGAAAAAATATTGAAAGCAATAAGAGGCAATGGGTATCGTTTCGTCCCCAAAGATGGGACGTTCCCTACCGAAAACCATCATGCTTGTTGTGAGAAGCTCCGGTTTGTGAGAAGCATATACCCAAACCTGCCCCAAATGGGACAAAATTTGTACCACGGCATGTTGATGCCGCTCCATGATAGCATATGCCATGTTTCATGAATTTCAGACGAGTGTTTGATTTACTAGAATTTAAAACCAGGCATCTTAATGTTCTGCTGGCAATCAATGGTGCCCTGGTGTTTGAAATTCATTCTCATTTCTTGCATGGGACCTAAGCATGCACCCAAGGACACAGATTTGATTTTTCGGCCAATTTATATGCACTCGAGCATGTGCATGTATTTCAACTTTGAATTATGCACATAAATGCATTGAAAACTCAGTTAATGCATAAAAATGTCCAAACGAACCCTGAAAAATAACAAAAATTCACACAACACTCGTCTTGTTCTATGTTGGCACGAAAAAAAATTGAAACCAATAAGAGGCAATGGATATCACTTTGTCCCCAAAGGTGGGACGTTCCCTACTGAAAACCATCATGCTTGTTGTGAGAAGCTCCGGTTTGTGAGAAGCATATACCCAAACCTGCCCCAAATGGGACAAAATTTGTACCACGACATGTTGATGCCGCTCCATGATAGCATGCCAAGTTTCATGAATTTCAGACGAGTTTTGATTTACTAGAATTTAAAAACCAGGCATCTCAATGTTTTGCCGGCAATCAACGGTGCCCTGGTGTTTGAAATTCATTCCCATTTCTTGCATGGGACCTAAGCATGCACCCAAGGACACAGATTTGATTTTTCGACCAATTTATATGCACTGGAGCATGTGCATGTAGTTCAAATTTGAATTATGCACATAAATGCATTGAAAACTCAGTTAATGCATAAAAATGTCCAAACGAACCCCGAAAAATCACAAAAATTCACACAACACTCCTGTTGTTCTATGTTGACACGAGAAAAAATTTGAAAGCAATAAGAGGCAATGGATATCGTTTCGTCCCCAAAGGTGGGACGTTCCCTACCGAAAACCATCATGCTTGTTGTGAGAAGCTCCGGTTTGTGAGAAGCATATACCCAAACCTGGCCCAAATGGGACAAAATTTGTACCACGGCATGTTGATGCCGCTCCATGATAGCATGCCAAGTTTCATGAATTTCAGACAAGTTTTGGATTTACTAGAATTTAAAAACCAGGCATCTCAATGTTTTGCCGGCAATCAACGGTGCCCTAGTGTTTGAAATTCATTCCCATTTCTTGCATGGGACCTAAGCATGCACCCAAGGACACAGATTTGATTTTTCGACCAATTTATATGCACTGGAGCATGTGCATGTAGTTCAAATTTGAATTATGCACATAAATGCATTGAAAACTCAGTTAATGCATAAAAATGTCCAAACGAACCCCGAAAAATCACAAAAATTCACACAACACTCCTGTTGTTCTATGTTGACACGAGAAAAAATTTGAAAGCAATAAGAGGCAATGGATATCGTTTCGTCCCCAAAGGTGGGACGTTCCCTACCGAAAACCATCATGCTTGTTGTGAGAAGCTCCGGTTTGTGAGAAGCATATACCCAAACCTGCCCCAAATGGGACAAAATTTGTACCACGGCATGTTGATGCCGCTCCATGATAGCATGCCAAGTTTCATGAATTTCAGACGAGTGTTTGATTTACTAGAATTTAAAACCAGGCATCTCAATGTTCTGCTGGCAATCAATGGTGCCCTGGTGTTTGAAATTCATTCTCATTTCTTGCATGGGACCTAAGCATGCCCCCAAGGACACAGATTTGATTTTTCGGCCAATTTATATGCACTGGAGCATGTGCATGTAGTTCAAATTTGAATTATGCGCATAAATGCATTGGAAACTCAGTTAATGCATAAAAATGTCCAAACGAACCCCGAAAAATCACAAAAATTCACACAACACTCCCGTTGTTCTATGTTGACACGAGAAAATTTTTGAAAGCAATAAGAGGCAATGGATATCGTTTCGTCCCCAAAGGTGGGACGTTCCCTACCGAAAACCATCATGCTTGTTGTGAGAAGCTCTGGTTTGTGAGACGCATATACCCAAACCTGCCCCAAATGGGACAAAATTTGTACCACGGCATGTTGATGCCGCTCCATGATAGCATGCCAAGTTTCATGAATTTCAGACGAGTTTTGGATTTACTAGAATTTAAAAACCAGGCATCTCAATGTTTTGCCGGCAATCAACGGTGCCCTGGTGTTTGAAATTCATTCCCATTTCTTGCATGGGACCTAAGCATGCACCCAAGGACACATATTTGATTTTTCGACTAATTTCTAAGCACTGGAGCATGTGCATGTAGTTCAAATTTGAATTATGCACATAAATGCATTGAAAACTCAGTTAATGCATAAAAATGTCCAAACGAACCCCGAAAAATCACAAAAATTCACACAACACTCCTGTTGTTCTATGTTGACACGAGAAAAAATTTGAAAGCAATAAGAGGCAATGGATATCGTTTTGTCCCCAAAGATGGGACGTTCCCTACCGAAAACCATCATGCTTGTTGTGAGAAGCTCCGGTTTGTGAGAAGCATATACCCAAACCTGCCCCAAATGGGACAAAATTTGTACCACGGCATGTTGATGCCGCTCCATGATAGCATGCCAAGTTTCATGAATTTCAGACGAGTTTTGATTTACTAGAATTTAAAAACCAGGCATCTCAATGTTTTGCCGGCAATCAACGGTGCCCTGGTGTTTGAAATTCATTCTCATTTCTTGCATGGGACCTAAGCCTGCACCCAAGGACACATATTTGATTTTTCGGCCAATTTATATGCACTGGAGCATGTGCATGTAGTTCAAATATGAATTATGCGCATAAATGCATTGAAAACTCAGTTAATGCATAAAAATGTCCAAACGAACCCCGAAAATCACGAAAATTCACACAACACTCCTGTTGTTCTATGTTGACACGAGAAAAAAATTTGAAAGCAATAAGAGGCAATGGATATCGTTTTGTCCCCAAAGATGGGACGTTCCCTACCGAAAACCATCATGCTTGTTGTGAGAAGCTCCGGTTTGTGAGAAGCATATACCCAAACCTGCCCCAAATGGGACAAAATTTGTACCACGGCATGTTGATGCCGCTCCATGATAGCATGCCAAGTTTCATGAATTTCAGACGAGTTTTGGATTTACTAGAATTTAAAAACCAGGCATCTCAATGTTTTGCCGGCAATCAACGGTGCCCTGGTGTTTGAAATTCATTCTCATTTCTTGCATGGGACCTAAGCATGCACCCAAGGACACAGATTTGATTTTTCGACCAATTTATATGGACTGGAGCATGTGCATGTAGTTCAAATTTGAATTATGCACATAAATGCATTGAAAACTCAGTTAATGCATAAAAATGTCCAAACGAACCCCGAAAAATCACAAAAATTCACACAACACTCCTGTTGTTCTATGTTGACACGAGAAAAAAATTTGAAAGCAATAAGAGGCAATGGATATCGTTTTGTCCCCAAAGATGGGACGTTCCCTACCGAAAACCATCATGCTTGTTGTGAGAAGCTCCGGTTTGTGAGAAGCATATACCCAAACCTGCCCCAAATGGGACAAAATTTGTACCACGGCATGTTGATGCCGCTCCATGATAGCATGCCAAGTTTCATGAATTTCAGACGAGTTTTTGATTTACTAGAATTTAAAAACCAGGCATCTCAATGTTTTGCCGGCAATCAACGGTGCCCTAGTGTTTGAAATTGATTCCCATTTCTTGCTTGGGACCTAAGCCTGCACCCAAGGACACAGATTTGATTTTTCGACCAATTTATATGCACTGGAGCATGTGCATGTAGTTCAAATATGAATTATGCGCATAAATGCATTGAAAACTCAGTTAATGCATAAAAATGTCCAAACGAACCCCGAAAAATCACAAAAATTCACACAACACTCCTGTTGTTCTATGTTGACACGAGAAAAAAATTTGAAAGCAATAAGAGGCAATGGATATCGTTTTGTCCCCAAAGATGGGACGTTCCCTACCGAAAACCATCATGCTTGTTGTGAGAAGCTCCGGTTTGTGAGAAGCATATACCCAAACCTGCCCCAAATGGGACAAAATTTGTACCACGGCATGTTGATGCCGCTCCATGATAGCATGCCAAGTTTCATGAATTTCAGACGAGTTTTTGGATTTACTAGAATTTAAAAACCAGGCATCTCAATGTTTTGCCGGCAATCAACGGTGCCCTAGTGTTTGAAATTCATTCCCATTTCTTGCATGGGACCTAAGCATGCACCCAAGGACACAGATTTGATTTTTCGACCAATTTATATGCATTGGAGCATGTGCATGTAGTTCAAATTTGAATTATGCACATAAATGCATTGAAAACTCAGTTAATGCATAAAAATGTCCAAACGAACCCTGAAAAATAACAAAAATTCACACAACACTCCTGTTGTTCTATGTTGACACGAGAAAAAATTTGAAAGCAATAAGAGGCAATGGATATCATTTCGTCCCCAAAGGTGGGACGTTCCCTACCGAAACCATCATGCTTGTTGTGAGAAGCTCCGGTTTGTGAGAAGCATATACCCAAACCTGCCCCAAATGGGACAAAATTTGTACCACGGCATGTTGATGCCGCTCCATGATAGCATATGCCAAGTTTCATGAATTTCAGACGAGTTTTGATTTACTAGAATTTAAAACCAGGCATCTCAATGTTCTGCTGGCAATCAATGGTGCCCTGGTGTTTGAAATTCATTCTCATTTCTTGCATGGGACCTAAGCATGCCCCCAAGGACACATATTTGATTTTTCGGTCAATTTATATGCACTGGAGCATGTGCATGTAGTTCAAATTTGAATTATGCGCATAAATGCATTGAAAACTCAGTTAATGCATAAAAATGTCCAAACGAACCCCGAAAAATCACAAAAATTCACACAACACTCCTGTTGTTCTATGTTGACACGAGAAAAAAAATTGAAAGCAATAAGAGGCAATGGATATCGTTTCGTCCCCAAAGGTGGGACGTTCCCTATCGAAAACCATCATGCTTGTTGTGAGAAGCTCCGGTTTGTGAGAAGCATATACCCAAACCTGCCCCAAATGGGAGAAAATTTGTACCACGGCATGTTGATGCCGCTCCATGATAGCATATGCCAAGTTTCATGAATTTCAGACGAGTGTTTGATTTACTAGAATTTAAAACCAGGCATCTTAATGTTCTGCTGGCAATCAATGGTGCCCTGGTGTTTGAAATTCATTCTCATTTCTTGCATGGGACCTAAGCATGCCCCCAAGGACACAGATTTGATTTTTCGGCCAATTTATATGCACTGGAGCATGTGCATGTATTGCAAATTTGAATTATGCGCATAAATGCATTGGAAACTCAGTTAATGCATAAAAATGTCCAAACGAACCCCGAAAAATCACAAAAATTCACACAACACTCCTGTTGTTCTATGTTGACACGAGAAAAAATTTTGAAAGCAATAAGAGGCAATGGATATCGTTTTGTCCCCAAAGATGGGACGTTCCCTACCGAAAACCATCATGCTTGTTGTGAGAAGCTCCGGTTTGTGAGAAGCATATACCCAAACCTACCCCAAATGGGACAAAATTTGTACCACGGCATGTTGATGCCGCTCCATGATAGCATGCCAAGTTTCATGAATTTCAGACGAGTTTTTGATTTACTAGAATTCAAAAACCAGGCATCTGAATGTTTTGCCGGCAATCAACGGTGCCCTGGTGTTTGAAATTCATTCTCATTTCTTGCATGGGACCTAAGCATGCACCCAAGGACACATATTTGATTTTTCGGCCAATTTATACGCACTGGAGCATGTGCATGTAGCTCAAATTTGAATTATGCGCATAAATGCATTGAAAACTCAGTTAATGCATAAAAATGTCCAAACGAACCCCAAAAATCACAAAAATTCACACAACACTCCTGTTGTTCTATGTTGACACGAGAACAAATTTGAAAGCAACAAGAGGCAATGGATGTCGTTTCGTCCCCAAAGGTGGGACGTTCCCTACCGAAAACCGTCATGCTTGTTGTGAGAAGCTCCGGTTTGTGAGAAGCATATACCCAAACCTGCCCCAAATGGGACAAAATTTGTACCACGGCATGTTGATGCCGCTCCATGATAGCATATGCCAAGTTTCATGAATTTCAGACTTGTTTTTGATTTACTAGAATTTAAAAACCAGGCATCTTAATGTTTTGCTGGCAATCAACGGTGCCCTGGTGTTTGAAATTCATTCTCATTTCTTGCATGGGACCTAAGCATGCCCCCAAGGACACATATTTGATTTTTCGGCCAATTTATATGCACTGGAGCATGTGCATGTAGTTCAAATTTGAATTATGCGCATAAATGCATTGAAAACTCAGCTAATGCATAAAAATGTCCAAATGAACCCCGAAAAATCACAAAAATTCAAACAACACTCCCGTTGTTCTATGTTGACACGAGAAAAAATTTGAAAGCAATAAGACGCAATGGATATCGTTTCGTCCCCAAAGGTGGGACGTTCCCTATCGAAAACCATCATGCTTGTTGTGAGAAGCTCCGGTTTGTGAGAAGCATATACCCAAACCTGCCCCAAATGGGACAAAATTTGTACCACGGCATGTTGATGCCGCTCCATGATAGCATATGCCAAGTTTCATGAATTTCAGACGAGTGTTTGATTTACTAGAATTTAAAACCAGGCATCTTAATGTTCTGCTGGCAATCAATGGTGCCCTGGTGTTTGAAATTCATTCTCATTTCTTGCATGGGACCTAAGCATGCCCCCAAGGACACAGATTTGATTTTTCGGCCAATTTATATGCACTGGAGCATGTGCATGTATTGCAAATTTGAATTATGCGCATAAATGCATTGGAAACTCAGTTAATGCATAAAAATGTCCAAACGAACCCCGAAAAATCACAAAAATAACACAACACTCCTGTTGTTCTATGTTGACACGAGAAAAAATTTTGAAAGCAATAAGAGGCAATGGATATCGTTTTGTCCCCAAAGATGGGACGTTCCCTACCGAAAACCATCATGCTTGTTGTGAGAAGCTCCGGTTTGTGAGAAGCATATACCCAAACCTACCCCAAATGGGACAAAATTTGTACCACGGCATGTTGATGCCGCTCCATGATAGCATGCCAAGTTTCATGAATTTCAGACGAGTTTTTGATTTACTAGAATTTAAAAACCAGGCATCGCAATGTTTTGCCGGCAATCAACGGTGCCCTGGTGTTTGAAATTCATTCTCATTTCTTACATGGGACCTAAGCCTGCACCCAAGGACACATATTTGATTTTTCGGCCAATTTATAGGCACTCGAGCATGTGCATGTAGTTCAAATTTGAATTATGCACATAAATGCATTGAAAACTCAGTTAATGCATAAAAATGTCCAAACGAACCCCAAAAATTCACACAACACTCCTGTTGTTCTATGTTGACACGAGAAAAAAATTTGAAAGCAATAAGAGGCAATGGATATCGTTTTGTCCCCAAAGATGGGACGTTCCCTACCGAAAACCATCATGCTTGTTGTGAGAAGCTCCGGTTTGTGAGAAGCATATACCCAAACCTGCCCCAAATGGGACAAAATTTGTACCACGGCATGTTGATGCCGCTCCATGTAGCATGCCAAGTTTCATGAATTTCAGACGAGTTTTTGATTTACTAGAATTTAAAAACCAGGCATCTCAATGTTTTGCCGGCAATCAACGGTGCCCTAGTGTTTGAAATTGATTCCCATTTCTTGCATGGGACCTAAGCATGCACCCAAGGACACAGATTTGATTTTTCGACCAATTTATATGCATTGGAGCATGTGCATGTAGTTCCAATTTGAATTATGCACATAAATGCATTGAAAACTCAGTTAATGCATAAAAATGTCTAAATGAACCCTGAAAAATCACAAAAATTCACACAACACTCCTGTTGTTCTATGTTGACACGAGAAAAAATTTGAAAGCAATAAGAGGCAATGGATATCATTTCGTCCCCAAAGGTGGGACGTTCCCTACCGAAACCGTCATGCTTGTTGTGAGAAGCTCCGGTTTGTGAGAAGCATATACCCAAACCTGCCCCAAATGGGACAAAATTTGTACCACGGCATGTTGATGCCGCTCCATGATAGCATATGACAAGTTTCATGAATTTCAGACGAGTGTTTGATTTACTAGAATTTAAAACCAGGCATCTTAATGTTCTGCTGGCAATCAATGGTGCCCTGGTGTTTGAAATTCATTCTCATTTCTTGCATGGGACCTAAGCATGCCCCCAAGGACACATATTTGATTTTTCGGCCAATTTATATGCACTGGAGCATGTGCATGTAGTTCAAATTTGAATTATGCGCATAAATGCATTGAAAACTCAGTTAATGCATAAAAATGTCCAAACGAACCCCGAAAAATCACAAAAATTCACACAACACTCCTGTTGTTCTATGTTGACACGAGAAAAATAATTGAAAGCAATAAGAGGCAATGGATATCGTTTTGTCCCCAAAGATGGGACGTTCCCTACCGAAAACCATCATGCTTGTTGTGAGAAGCTCCGGTTTGTGAGAAGCATATACCCAAACCTGCCCCAAATGGGACAAAATTTGTACCACGGCATGTTGATGCCGCTCCATGATAGCATGCCAAGTTTCATGAATTTCAGACGAGTTTTTGATTTACTAGAATTTAAAAACCAGGCATCGCAATGTTTTGCCGGCAATCAACGGTGCCCTGGTGTTTGAAATTCATTCTCATTTCTTGCATGGGACCTAAGCCTGCACCCAAGGACACAGATTTGATTTTTCGGCCAATTTATATGCACTCGAGCATGTGCATGTATTTCAAATTTGAATTATGCGCATAAATGCATTGAAAACTCAGTTAATGCATAAAAATGTCCAAACGAACCCCGAAAAATCACAAAAATTCACACAACACTCCTGTTGTTCTATGTTGACACGAGAAAAAAATTTGAAAGCAATAAGAGGCAATGGATATCGTTTTGTCCCCAAAGATGGGACGTTCCCTACCGAAAACCATCATGCTTGTTGTGAGAAGCTCCGGTTTGTGAGAAGCATATACCCAAACCTGCCCCAAATGGGACAAAATTTGTACCACGGCATGTTGATGCCGCTCCATTATAGCATGCCAAGTTTCATGAATTTCAGACGAGTTTTTGATTTACTAGAATTCAAAAACCAGGCATCTCAATGTTTTGCCGGCAATCAACGGTGCCCTGGTGTTTGAAATTCATTCTCATTTCTTGCATGGGACCTAAGCATGCACCCAAGGACACATATTTAATTTTTCGGCCAATTTATACGCACTGGAGCATGTGCATGTAGCTCAAATTTGAATTATGCGCATAAATGCATTGAAAACTCAGTTAATGCATAAAAATGTCCAAACGAACCCCGAAAAATCACAAAAATTCACACAACACTCCTGTTGTTCTATGTTGACACGAGAAAAAATTTGAAAGCAACAAGAGGCAATGGATGTCGTTTCGTCCCCAAAGGTGGGACGTTCCCTACCGAAAACCGTCATGCTTGTTGTGAGAAGCTCCGGTTTGTGAGAAGCATATACCCAAACCTGCCCCAAATGGGACAAAATTTGTACCACGGCATGTTGATGCCGCTCCATGATAGCATATGCCAAGTTTCATGAATTTCAGACTTGTTTTTGATTTACTAGAATTTAAAAACCAGGCATCTTAATGTTTTGCTGGCAATCAACGGTGCCCTGGTGTTTGAAATTCATTCTCATTTCTTGCATGGGACCTAAGCATGCCCCCAAGGACACATATTTGATTTTTCGGCCAATTTATATGCACTGGAGCATGTGCATGTAGTTCAAATTTGAATTATGCGCATAAATGCATTGAAAACTCAGCTAATGCATAAAAATGTCCAAACGAACCCCAAAAAATCACAAAAATTCAAACAACACTCCCGTTGTTCTATGTTGACACGAGAAAAAATTTGAAAGCAATAAGACGCAATGGATATCGTTTTGTCCCCAAAGGTGGGACGTTCCCTATCGAAAACCATCATGCTTGTTGTGAGAAGCTCCGGTTTGTGAGAAGTATATACCCAAACCTGCACCAAATGGGACAAAAAATTTGTACCGCGACATGTTGATGCCGCTCCATGATAGCATGCCAAGTTTCATGAATTTCAGACGAGTTTTTGATTTACTAGAATTCAAAAACCAGGCATCTCAATGTTTTGCCGGCAATCAACGGTGCCCTGGTGTTTGAAATTCATTCTCATTTCTTGCATGGGACCTAAGCATGCACCCAAGGACACATATTTGATTTTTCGGCCAATTTATACGCACTGGAGCATGTGCATGTAGCTCAAATTTGAATTATGCGCATAAATGCATTGAAAACTCAGTTAATGCATAAAAATTTCCAAACGAACCCCAAAAAATCACAAAAATTCCCACAACACTCCTGTTGTTCTATGTTGACACGAGAAACAATTTGAAAGCAATAAGAGGCAATAGATATCGTTTTGTCCCCAAAGATGGGATGTTCCCTTCCGAAAACCATCATGCTTGTTGTGAGAAGCTCCGGTTTGTGAGAAGCATATACCCAAACCTGCCCCAAATGGTACAAAATTTGTACCACGGCATGTTGATGCCGCTCCATGATAGCATGCCAAGTTTCATGAATTTCAGACGAGTTTTTGATTTACTAGAATTTAAAACCACGCATCGCAATGTTTTGCCGGCAATCAACGGTGCCCTGGTGTTTGAAATTCATTCTCATTTCTTGCATGGGACCTAAGCCTGCACCCAAGGACACAGATTTGATTTTTCGGCCAATTTATATGCACTGGAGCATGTGCATGTAGTTCAAATTTGAATTATGCGCATAAATGCATTGAAAACTCAGTTAATGCATAAAAATGTCCAAACGAACCCCGAAAAATCACAAAAATTCACACAACACTCCTGTTGTTCTATGTTGACACGAGAAAAAAATTTGAAAGCAATAAGAGGCAATGGATATCGTTTTGTCCCCAAAGATGGGACGTTCCCTACCGAAAACCGTCATGCTTGTTGTGAGAAGCTCCGATTTGTGAGAAGCATATACCCAAACCTGCCCCAAATGGGACAAAATTTGTACCACGGCATGTTGATGCCGCTCCATGATAGCATGCCAAGTTTCATGAATTTCAGACGAGTTTTTGATTTACTAGAATTTAAAAACCAGGCATCGCAATGTTTTGCCGGCAATCAACGGTGCCCTGGTGTTTGAAATTCATTCTCATTTCTTGCATGGGACCTAAGCCTGCACCCAAGGACATAGATTTGATTTTTCGGCCAATTTATATGCACTGGAGCATGTGCATGTAGTTCAAATTTGAATTATGCGCATAAATGCATTGAAAACTCAGTTAATGCATAAAAATGTCCAAATGAACCCCGAAAAATCACAAAAATTCACACAACACTCCTGTTGTTCTATGTTGACACGAGAAAAAATTTGAAAGCAATAAGAGGCAATGGATATCGTTTTGTCCCCAAAGATGGGACGTTCCCTACCGAAAACCATCATCCTTGTTGTGAGAAGCTCCGGTTTGTGAGAAGCATATACCCAAACCTGCCCCAAATGGGACAAAATTTGTACCACGGCATGTTGATGCCGCTCCATGATAGCATGCCAAGTTTCATGAATTTCAGACGAGTTTTGATTTACTAGAATTTAAAAACGAAGCATCGCAATGTTTTGCCGGCAATCAACGGTGCCCTGGTGTTTGAAATTCATTCTCATTTCTTGCATGGGACCTAAGCCTGCACCCAAGGACACAGATTTGATTTTTCGGCCAATTTATATGCACTCGAGCATGTGCATGTAGTTCAAATTTGAATTATGCGCATAAATGCATTGAAAACTCAGTTAATGCATAAAAATGTCCAAACGAACCCCGAAAAATCACAAAAATTCACACAACACTCCTGTTGTTCTATGTTGACATGAGAAAAAATTTGAAAGCAATAAGAGGCAATGGATATCGTTTTGTCCCCAAAGGTGGGACGTTCCCTACCGAAAACCATCATGCTTGTTGTGAGAAGCTTCGGTTTGTGAGAAGCATATACCCAAACCTGCCCCAAATGGGACAAAATCTGTACCGCGGCATGTTGATGCCGCTCCATGATAGCATGCCAAGTTTCATGAATTTCAGACGAGTTTTTGATTTACTAGAATTTAAAACCAGGCATCTCAATGTTTTGCCGGCAATCAACGGTGCCCTGGTGTTTGAAATTCATTCCCGTTTCTTGCATGGGACCTAAGCATGCACCCAAGGACACAGATTTGATTTTTGACCAATTTATATGCACTGGAGCATGTGCATGTAGTTCAAATTTGAATTCTGCACATAAATGCATTGAAAACTCAGTTAGTGCATAAAAATGTCCAAACGAACCCCGAAAATCACAAAAATTCACACAACACTCCTGTTGTTCTATGTTGACACGAGAAAAAAAATTGAAAGCAATAAGAGGCAATGGATATCGTTTCGTCCCCAAAGGTGGGGCGTTCCCTACCGAAAACCATCATGCTTGTTGTGAGAAGCTCCGGTTTGTGAGAAGCATCTACCCAAACCTGCCCCAAATGGGACAAAATTTGTACCACGACATGTTGATGCCGCTCCATGATAGCATGCCAAGTTTCATGAATTTCAGACGAGATTTTGATTTACTAGAATTTAAAAACTAGGCATCTCAATGTTTTAACGGCAATCAACTGTGCCCTGGTGTTTGAAATTCATTCCCATTTGTTGCATGGGACCTATAAGCATGCACCCAAGGACACGGATTTGATTTTTCAACCAATTTATATGCACTGGAGCATGTGCATGTAGTTTAAATTTGAATTGTTCACTTGAAATTGCTAGAAAACCAATTTAATGTATAAAATGTTCAAACAAACCCTGAATAATTCCAATTCTTGTACGACACACATAGTTGCATGTTCACTCCAGATAAAAGGTCTAGCAATTCAAACACCGTCCATTGCCGCTGTGACCCCATTATGTAATTCAAATCAAGATGAAAAATCAAGTAGATCGCACATAGTTTATTATTAAGAAGCGTGTGAGATGCAACACAAAATATTCTGGAGCACCGTGGGTGTATAGTACGCCTATGGCTTACGCGAGAAGGTGCGTCGGCTACAGTCCACAGCCGGCGTCTCAAGCACACTAGCTCGCTCCCAAATATCATTTCACTGGTCAATCGTCGCCGGTGAAAGATGGGCACGTGGACCCGCGTCGTGAGGGCAACTTCGGTGGCCCACTCCGCCGAGAGCGCGGCCGCAGCCGCCATGCGCGTGCTAACAAGGTGCATGAGCGCGGCCGCAATCTGCGACCGGGCGGCAAAGGCAGCCCAAACGGCCGCTGTTGCTTCTCAGGTGGCGGCAGCAATATCTGCCTCAGGGATAGCAACTTGCGAGAGCGGCACAGCAGTTGTCCGTTCCGCAGCGGCGGCCTTAGCCCTGATGGAGGCCGCCCACGACCATGTCGAGCCCGCCCACGCCCAGCTCCTAGCGGTCACCGCACAAATCGAACGAAGCTTCTCCGACAACGATCGGCAACCCACGGCCGAAGAGCTGGCAATCGCTGAGAGCGTTCGAGCAGCCGTCCGTTCCTCCGTCGCATACCTTGCGACGATGGAGCCCGTCCAAGCCCAGATCGCGTCCGCCCACGCCCAGCTCATGGCGTCCTTTTCCAAAGAGATGCGGATGCGGATGGCGAGATGTTTGCCGAGTATGGTGCGATGGATGCCATGGAGCCCCTTCCCTAGGAGACCGTCGGGCACGAGCTGGACATGGAGGCGGCGGCGGAGATCGACGAGCACCAGCCATAGTAGCACTCTTTGTTTGGTTTAATTAAGAGCGTCGGTCTTTAATTTGATAGAGTAATGTTTAGGTCAGCTAGCTCTATTTAATTGCTGAACTTGCTCGATTAAGAAGTGTGGGTGTGCTGTAGTCTCCTTTGTGTACCCATATTATGCAATGACGTGGATGACCACTGTAACCATGGAAATTCGAACCAAAACTTTTGAAGTTCAAACTCATCACACACGGGTTAAGCTATCTGAATTGTTTGTGATGTCCACATACCGTACACAGTTCTGAATAAGGGACCGTGTCTGATGACACTTTGCGCGCCAGTTTTCTCGCTGAAGCGATTCCAAATTTTTGGCTTCCGCGGAAATATCTACCTCCCCGCCCCCTTCCCCTTACCAAAAGCCACATTTCCCCTCTTTCCGCCTTCCTTTCCAAGTTGAAACCTTCACTCCTTGCTTGCAGCGCCGCCTCCTCGTCGGCGACCCTCCTTCATGCCGCTCAGCCTCCTCTATCCAGGCAGGTAATCCACACCCGACCCCCATCCTCCTCCTTCTTCCACATCCCACATGCCCCGACCGCCGGCGCGAGCGTGACACCTTCCACCCATATCACCGACCCCTCCACCAAATAAGCGCCGGCCTAAGCCATGGTGCACGCAGTATAGCCAGGACCTCAAGGAGCATTTGGCAGCGGAGAAGCAAATCGCGGCCGCACACGCAGATGAGGACGCGATGGCTGCCATTCGTGCCGACCCCCAGATCTTGAAGGAGCACCTTGCCATTTGCTAGCTACGCCGGTTAAGCATGCTCGGTTTACCCGTTGCGTGTGCTGCTCCTGCCTTTCCTTCATAAATTCTAGTGAATTGTGCTATCTAATTTTACCATGCAATCTGTTGCTCTAGTGTATATGTTCTATATGTCGTGCAGTGTGGTGCTCACTTGTTAACTGTTTTGTTAATTAGTTGTCGTCTTCAGTTAGCTGTTTGGTTCAATTCTGCAAATGTGATGTTCAATTCTTCAGGCTACAATTTTGTATTGTCTTCCATGTGAGAAATAAATCGAAATTATCTTTACAAAATTGTGGGTGCATTCTGTTATTGTATACCATGTGAGGAATAAATTGAATTTGGCTGTAGTAAATACATGAGAAACAAATACAATTGCTACAATTGGCTGATCTTCTATTAGGAGTATATTATATTGTGCAATGTGGTGCTCAGTTAATGTTTGGTTCATTTGTTGTGGTGTTTAGTTAACTACTTGGTTCAATTCTGCAATGCAATGTCCAATTGTCGTGGGTAGAATTTTGTATTGTTGTGCATGTGAGGAATAAATCGAATTTGGCTGCACTTAATACATGAGAAACATATACAAGTGCTATATTTCCTAGTTCTTAATCATGCTTGGTTTGGGTAAATGGGTTTTCCGCGTGGCTTGAAGTAATCTGATGAATCTGTAATGTGCTTATTTTTCGTCAACATATTTTACTGATAGCATGCGAACCCTTACTTAACCTGATGACTAACTACCTTATATGTGTTGCAGGGAAACAATGGGAAGCACCGAGGTTTACAATCGAGGTTAGCACGTGCATGGTCCGTTGTCTAATAGCACATTATTGTGCAATTGCTGGAACCATTCTAATATTTAGGTTTTTAACAATTTGGCCTTGCACATGTAGGTCCTGCTGTCAGAGGTTTTGACCCACTGTTCGACCCTTTTTGCATATGGGGAAATGAGTTGTCCATGAATATCAATCAAATCAAGAAACTCAGAAAGATTGTTAGGATAAAGAAATTAGCGACAAAAAACAACATGATCTTTGTCCGCACAATGAAGAAGACATCAGTTCACTACAAGATGGTACTGAAGGAAATATGCCCTAGAGGCAATAATAAAGTATTATATATTTCCTTATATCATGATAAATGTTTATTATTCATGCTAGAATTGTATTAACCGGAAACATAATACATGTGTGAATACATAGACAAACAGAGTGTCACTAGTATGCCTCTACTTGACTAGCTCGTTAATCAAAGATGGTTATGTTTCCTAGCCATAGACATGAGTTGTCATTTGATTAATGGGATCACCTCATTAGAAGAATGACGTGATTGACTTGACCCATTCCGTTAGCTTAGCACCCGATCGTTTAGTATGTTGCTATTGCTTTCTTCATGACTTATACATGTTCCTATGACTATGAGATTATGCAACTCCCGTTTACCCTAGGAACACTTTGTGTGCTACTAAACGTCACAACGTAAATGGGTGATTATAAAGGTGCTCTACAGGTGTCTCCAAAGGTACTTGTTGGGTTGGCGTATTTCGAGATTAGGATTTGTCACTCCGATTGTCGGACAGGTATCTCTGGGCCCACTCAGTAATGCACATCACTATAAGCCTTGCAAGCATTGTGACTAATGAGTTAGTTGCGGGATGATGTATTACGGAACGAGTAAAAAGACTTGCCGGTAACGAGATTGAACTAGGTATCGAGATACCGACGATCGAATCTCGGGCAAGTAACATACCGATGACAAAGGGAACAACGTATGTTGTTATGCGGTCTGACCGATAAAGATCTTCGTAGAATATGTAGGAACCAATATGAGCATCCAGGTTCCGCTATTGGTTATTGACCGGAGAGGTGTCTCGGTCATGTCTACATAGTTCTCGAACCCGTAGGGTCCGCACGCTTAAAGTTACGATGACATTTATACTATGAGTTTATATGTTTTGATGTACCGAAGGTTGTTCGGAGTCCCGGATGTGATCACGGATATGACGAGGAGTCTCGAAATGGTCGAGACATAAAGATTGATATATTGGATGACTATATTCGGACACCGGAAGTGTTCCGGAGAAGTTTCGGATTAAATCGGAGTGCCGGAGGGTTACCGGAACCCCCCGGGGAAGTATTGGGCCTTAGTGGGCCTAGAGGGGAGAGAGAGGGCAGCAGCCAGGAGGTGGCGCGCCCCCTCCCAGGAGGAATCCTAGTTGGACTAGGAGAGGGGGGCGCAGCCCCCTTTCCCTCTCCCTATCCCTCTCTTTCCTTACCCCCTTCTTTTCCTAGTTGGACTAGGAAAGGGGAGTCCTACTCCTACTAGGAGGAGGACTCCCCCCTCTCCTTGGCGCGCCTAGGGCAGCCGGCCTCCCCCTTGCTCCTTTATATACGGGGGCAGGGGGGCACCTCTAAACACACTTTATATATGATATTTTAGCCGTGTGCGGTGCCCCCCTCCACCATATTACACCTCGATAATACCGTTACGGAGCTTAGGCGAAGCCCTGCGTCGGTAGAACATCAACATCGTCACCACGCCGTCGTGCTGACGAAACTCTCCCTCAACACTCGGTTGGATCGGAGTTCGAGGGATGTCATCGAGCTGAACGTGTGCTGAACTCGGAGGTGCCGTACGTTCGGTACTTGATCGGTCGGATCGTGAAGACGTACGACTACATCAACCGTGTTGTGATAAACGCTTCCGCTGTCGGTCTAGGAGGGTACATGGACAACACTCCCCCCTCTCGTTGCTATGCATCACCATGATCTTGCGTGTGCGTAGGAAAATTTTGAAATTACTACGTTTCCCAACAGGTACTAACTATTATACCTTGCCTTTTTTTATTCCTTTGCCCCATTTCCAATATAGAGAATATATTTATGCACATCCTTGTTTTCAGGCCTTTTCAAAGCAGTTCGCTGATGATTACCTCTCAAACCACCTCTATGGTCAGGAGGTGAGGAAGGTTTTCATACAACACCCACGGTTCAATATTGAAGTGTTCCTGAAGAGGACGAAGGACAGACAGTCAATCATCCACAGGCACTGGCCTAAAGTTGCAAAGACCTTCAACACGAATGAAGGCTCAATATTCGCCTTCCGCTTCAGCAGTTTTCCAGATGAGATGCATCTGTCTATATACCGTCTATGATGCTAATTTCAAAAGGTTCTACATGTTGCATGTGGAACTTGCTGCTGGTGCAGTTGTGTAATGGGGTAGCTGAGTGCTGAAGCTATATCATGTTGTACTCTGATGTATTTCAATTATGAAATTCTGCTTCCTTAATATGGAAATGAAATATATTATGTGCTTAATGTGAAATGTCAATTAGATTGATAAATGCATTATAAATAATTGGATAATTAGTCTGCTAATGCCGAATTTGCCTGCTAATTGGGTTTTGCTATTGCAAACGGTTGTTCAAAAAATACCATGGGCAATGACCTCAGGCAACGCACACAGTTTCTAGGAATAAACCGTGTTGGATTAATGAACAATCACGCACAACTTTCTCTTGAAAATTGTTTGCGTTAGGCCACCTTGCGCAAACATTTACCACATACAAACTGTGTGTGATGGACAACCTTTGCCACACAATTTCTTCTACGGACCGTGTCTGATACATTCAATAATGCAAATGATTTAACGGGAAAAATTGTGTGTGATGTACCTGTGAACGGAAACGTTTTCCTTGGAGCGACTGTGTGGGATGTGCATACGAACGGAAACGTTTAGTGGGGACTGATTGTGTGGGATGTACTTGCGACCGGAAACAATTTTGCCGTATAATTGTATTTTTTAGCTCTACTATACGTATTCCGTATTTGAGCGCTCGCCGGTCGCACGCGACCTCATTTTGCCGAACGTGTGTGCCAGGAGGGCATATCCCCGACGGTTTCTGGGTCATGTGGGAAGGACCCCCCTATCGCCCACACTCACTTGGCGACGGTTCCAAATGCCGTTGCGGAAAGGGGTTAAAAACCTTTTGTTTAGGACCGACGCACACCAGTGATGCCTAGCTAGAAAGGCATTAAAGAAAAACGCTTGTTATTCGGAGAAAACCCAACACCATTACCTATTGTTTTTGTGTGTTCACATAATTAAGCAACTGTAGTAATCATGTTTTATAGCTTTTATTTCAATAAAGTGCCAAGTAAAGCCTTTGGGATAGTGTGGATGATAGTTGATTCAATTCTGTCCAAAAACAGAAACTTTTGCACCCAGTCACAACATTGTTAAAAATCACTGGAGCGTCGAAAATTCTGAATTTTTCACAACATATTTGTATACAAATTTTATAGATTTTCCTTATTTTTCAGAATTTTGTAGTTACAGAAGTATGATTTCAGTTCAGATCTTTAGAGACTGTTCTGTTTTTGACAGATTCTGTTTTCGATGCATAGTTTGCTTGTTTTGTAGTTTCTATGGCTTATATTGCTTAATATAAATTATGGAAATGATAAGCTATAGTAGGCATTGTGTGGGAACAATTATGAATCTTATCTTGACAGTACCAAAGTGAATGATTTGTCTTTATCATACTAACCCATGTCACGAAGTTTCGTTAAGTTTTGTGTGATTGAAGTTTTCAAGTTTTGGGTAAGATATCGATATGAGGAGAATAAGGATTTGCAAGACCATAAGCTTGGGGATTCCAAAGGCACCCTAAGGTAATTTTCAAGGACAACCAAGCATCTAAGCTTGGGGATGTCCCGGATGCATCCCCTCTTTCGTCTTCGTTCATCGGTAACCTTACTTGGAGCTATATTTTTATTCATCACATGCTATGAGTCTTGTTTGGAGCATCATTTTATTTTATTAGGATTTGCTTGCTGTTATTTAGAATAACGTTTTCCATCTTTTAGTTCAATAAGAAGGTCAAGTATAGCCTTTACCATGCTTATTTTGCAAGTCTATATGTTGCTGTTTTGAAAACATAAAGTTTTCTATAATTGTCTGAATTGTTTAAAAATGTCAGAACGTGATAAAATCTTGAATTTTTTACACAATGAGTAACAAAAAATTCTCTACAGTGTGGTAATTTTTCAGAATTTTTGGAGTTATAGAAGTATGAATTTTCTTGCATTCTTTACAGACTGTTCTGTTTAGACTTGCTGTTATGTTTGCATATGTTTGCTTGTTTAATGATTCTATTTGAGGATAGGAGTATTAAATATGCAGAGGCAATTAGTATGCAATATCAAATTATAATATTGGTGGAGTAGAGATTGATAAGGTTTTGCATTGATTTATACTAACTTATCTCACGAGTTCTTGTTGAGTTTTGTGTGGATGAAGTTTTTAAGATTTAGGGAAACCGCGATATGAAAGGAATTAAGGAGACACAAGAGCTCAAGATTGGGGATGGCCAAGGCATCCCTAGTTAACATTTCAAGAAGTCTCAAGCATCTAAGCTTGGGGGTGCCCCGGTTGGCAACCCACTTTTCTTCTTCAACAATGATCGGTCAGTTTTGGTTGAGCCTAAGTTTTTGCTTCTTCACATGATCTGTGCTATCCTTAAGATCTGAAATTTTTAAATGAGAGAGAGAGTCTTCACATAGCTAAATAATTATTTGACTACTCACTGATCTTCACTTATATCTTTTTGGAGTACTTTGTCATTTACTCTCGTGCTTCACTTATATCCTATGAGTAACTGGTTGAATGATTTGAATATCATGAATCTGAAATTACACATGTTTCATATGCTTATTTCATGGGGAGTAATGACTTCACATCTAAGGAGTATAGGTGGTAAATTTATTGAAAATTAGCAAACATATATAGTTTTGGTCACTTGAACAATTCATGTAAGAATATTGAAGGAAGAGAGATTTCACATATAAATATACTATCTTGGACATCTTCTATGATTGTGAGCCTCATTAATTATTTTCAAACTTAAGCAAATTAGTTGTAGGCAGACAAGGAAGACAACATAATGAGTTATGCTTGGGTATATTCGTATAGAAGTTATATTGTTATGGATCCTCCAACATGTGGTGCTTGCTATTTAGAATCTTTTGCTAGCCAAAATTTCTGTACTAAGCGAGAATACTGCTTGTGCATCCAAAATCCTTGAACCAAGTTTCTTCCATGATTGTCCACCATATCTACCTATATGCGGTATTTACCTGCCATTCCAAGTAAATTTGCATGTGCCAAACTCTAAACCTTCAAATAATAATCTGTTTTGTATGCCCGAATCGCTCATGTAGCGACTAGGGGCTGTCAGTATCTTCCATGCTAGGTGGGTTATTGTCACGATGAGTGGACTCCGCTCATCATTCACGAGAAAATGGCTGGTAACCGGGATGCCCGGTCCTATGATCAAAAGATCAAAAACAAAATCGCAAATAATTAAACAAAACTCCCCCAGGTTTGTTGATAGTTGGATGGTACCCGTTGTTTCGGACTAGCCGTGGAGTGTGATTGTTGGTGGAGGGGAAGTAAAAACTTTACCTTTCTGTTTGGGAACCGCCTATAATGTATCTAGTATGGAAGATATTGGGAACTCTTTGTTGTTACGTTGACAATGAAAGCATACCTCTCAAAATTATTTTCATCTCTGTTTTAAAAGCTTCGAGCTCTGGCACCTCTGCAAATCCCTGCTTCGCTCTGCGAAGGGCCTATCTTTTACTTTTTTGCAAGAATCAGTAGTATTCCTTGTCCAACCTACTCTTTAGTTGGCAAGCATCATGTGATGGGGAAAGATCTAAGCATATATGGTCATTCAAATATATTTGATCATGAATTATTATTGTTGACAATTATCTATATGATAAGTAAGTTGGGAGGCGAAACATTAAGCCCCTATCTTTCTCTGTGTTCAATAGATGCTATTTGTTCTAAAAATATGCTTTGAGTGGTAGCAATCATGGAAGACTATATGATAGTTGAGTATGTGGGATTTGCTAAATCAAAGCTCTTACATAGACCCTTCCTGAAAATAAGATGAGTTGCAATTGTTTGATGACTGAAAACATAGTTTGTTAGTTTTCAAGAAAGTTTATGGTCTATGCTTTAACTTGTGAATAGATTGTTACTTGATCATGAGAAGCTTTATGATATGAGCTACTAATATGATATATAATGATGCTAGAAAAAGTGATTGAAATTATCATTGATCAAACTTGTGCACTTGCTAGCATTCCACATCAAAAATTCTGTTTTTATCAGTTACCTACTCGAGGACTAGCAGGAATTAAGCTTGGGGATGCTTAATACGTCTCCTACGTACCTATAATTTTTGATTGTTCCATGCTATTATATTATCTATCTGGGATGTTTTATATGCTATTTTATATAATTTTTGTGACTAACCTATTAACCTAGAGTCCAGTGACAGTTTCTGTTTTTTCCTTATTTTTGAGTTTTACACAAAAGGAATACCAAACGGCGTCCAATTGACCTGAAAATTTACGGTGATCTTTTATGAACCAGAAGAAGCCCCCAAAGTAAAAGAGTTGGGCCAGAAGAGCCACGAGGCCTCCACAAGGGTGGAGCCCCCCTATGGCGCGCCCTCCGGTCTTGTGGGCTCCTCGTGGATCCCCCTGACTTGTTCCCGACGCCAAAAATTCCTATAAATATAGAAACCCCCAGAAATAAACCTAGATCGGGAGTTCCGCCGCCGCAAGCCTCTGTAGCCACGAAAAACCAATCGGGAGCCTATTCCGGCACCATGCCGGAGGGGGAAACCATCACTAGTGGCCATCTTCATCATCCCAGTGGTCTCCATGACGAGGAGGGAGTAGTTCACCCTTGGGGCTGAGGGTTGTACTAGTAGCTATGTGTTTGATCTCTCTCTCTCTCTCTCTCTCTCGTGTTCTTGATTTGGCACGATCTTGATGTACATCGAGCTTTGTTATTATAGTTGGATCATATGGTGTTTCTCCCCCTCTACCTTCTTGTAAAGGATTGAGTTTTCCCTTTGAAGTTATCTTATCAGATTGAGTCTTTAATGATTTGAGAACACTTGATGTATGTCTTGCATGTGCTTATCTGTGGTGACAATGAGATATTCACGTGATCCACTTGATGTATGTTTTGGTGATCAACTTGCGGGTTCTGTGACATTCTGCACTTATGCATAGGGGTTGGCACATGTTTTCGTCTTGATTCTCCGGTAGAAATTTTAGGGCACTCTTTGAAGTTCTTTGTGTTGGTTTGAATAGATGAATCTGAGATTGTGTGATGCATATCGTATAATCAAACCCGCGGATACTTGTGGTGACATTGGGGTATCTAGGTGACATTAGGTTTTTGGTTGATGTGTGTCTTAAGGTGTTATTTTAGTACGAACTCTAGGGTTGTTTGTGACACTTATAGGAATAGCCAATAGATCGATCAGAAAGAATAACTTTGAGGTGGTTCCGTACCCTACAATAATCTCTTCGTTTGTTCTCCGCTATTAGTGACTTTGGAGTGACTCTTTGCTGCACGTTGAGGGATTGTTATATGATCTAATTATGTTATCATTGTTGAGAGAACTTGCACTAGTGAAAGTATGAACCCCAGGCCTTGTTTCGAAGCATTGTAATACCGTTTTCGCTCAGTTTTGTTACTTGCCACCTTGCTGTTTTTTCAGATTACAAAAATCCATATCTACCATCCATATTGCACTTGTATCACCATCTCTTCGTCGAACTGTGCACCTATACAATTTATCATTGTATTGGATGTGTTGGGGACACAAAAGACTCTTTGTTATTTGGTTGCAGGGTTGTTTGAGAGACAATCTTCATCCTACGCCTCTCACGGATTGATAAACCTTAGGTCATCCACTTAAGAGAAATTTGTTACTGTCCTACAAAACACTGCGCTTGGAGGCCAAACACGAGGCTATAAGAAGAGGGTTGCGTAGTAGACATCAGGCCTGCATAGCATGAAACTTAAAGCACCTCTGTGCCTAGCTCTCTGGAAATGCTCAGATCGGCAGTTTCTTGCGAGCCAGGCCGAGGCGAGCGCAAGCGAGCGGGCCCTTGCACGAGTGGAGACGGGAGGGATGAGAGGTGATTACATGAGGTCTTCTTCAACCTCCAGTAAGCTTATCTCTAATCTCCTCTCTTCCTTGTCCCTCTGATCTACACAACGGTGCTTCGATTCGAGGTAAGCTCTACACGAGAAAGATGCACCTCGATGCTGCGGTTCCATTCAAGCGATCGGTTCGTAGTTTCGTCGGCCGGAAGTTCTTTATTTCGTGTTCCCGTTTGGAGCTATTCTGGACGAATTTTGTCAGATTCGTCGCGCATGATCGATCGTTTGAAATTTCCTTTGACCAACAGCCTAATCTCGCAGTTCCGTACAACATTCGTGTTGTAAGTTTTGGGTTTCGACGATGGTAACTTCATCTCTCCTTGAACAGCAGTCTAGTGCACTCGCGCTGCCATGTCGAGCTCCTCTGTCCTCTGCTCAGAGCCCTCCTTTTCGTCCCTCTCGACGCCGAAGCCCTTCCCCTTGATCTCCTTGCCCGCGTCTTACTGCACTAGAGTCGTTTCCGGTGTCGCTCATCTCGGCCTACTCTCTGTTGTCCTCCTACTGCACTGACGCTGCAATGACGCGTACACTGCTTTCTTGTGTCCTCTGCCTCCGTGCACACTGCAGTTCGCCGTGCCGCCGACGGGGTTGATCATCTCGGCCTCCTCTTTCTTGTCCCACTACACTGGAGTCGTTTCCGGCGTCGATCATCTCGGCCTCCTCTCTCGTCCTACTGCACGGACGATACCATGGCGCGACACTGCATTCTCCTCCTCTGTCCACTGTCTTTGCGCGAGCACCGCAACTAGTTCGCCGACGGTGTCGCTCGCCGTGCCGTGGACAGGGTTGCTCGCCCACGACTCCATGCTCGTCATGTCGGACACGGCGCCACGGCCATTATCCACCGCAGTCGCCATGGTCCGGCGCACACTGCATTTCTTCTCCCCCTCCCTCTGCTAGCTCTTAACCCTGTGTGCTAAGTGCAAGTGCTAGCTCTTAATCATACCTCATGCGGGCAACCAAACAGCGTGGAGTTGTATGCGCCGAGACAATGCAGGCAACCAAACAACATGCCAAAGTTGATTCCCTAATGTAGGAAGTCCATATGCAGGTAACCAAACAATTTGCAAATGTCATATATAAGGCTGTTTTTCCAGAAGATTGAGTGAAGAAGGATATGCAACGCAGCATACTGTAGCCGACGACAACCAAGTGTACGTGCCTGCATGTGGTGGCAACAGCGAGCACGTGGTGGCGTGCCCTGAACTGCATCGCACGGATCGCCCTCACCGATCGATGGATCGAAGACCCATTTTCCGTAGCCGTCAATTAATCAAGTGTCAACTTCCTCTTAGTTTAATTTAGCCTTGGGAAAATCCGCCGACTTGTTAACTAATCCTATCAGCAGCTCAGGATCCGATCGTCGGAACCACATGGGCCATGGCCACGTAACATTTCATTAGGATATTCTGCAATCCGATACTACTACGATCCTCATTGCTCATTTTTCTTCTCGGGCGATGGATGTACGTGCGCAATTTGACTTGAGGCATAAACTCCCTTGACAAAATTCCATGCACTACGTGGACATGTTTTATTTCGGTGTCCGACAGCTCGCCTAATAATAGTTTTATTACATGTCCTTGTCTCGTTTTACGTCAATCGGAGCATACTCGTAGCAACTTGCTCGTTGTAATACGTGATCCATGAATCGCTTATTTGTTTCGTTGACGTATAAATGTATTTATCCAGTTTTTTTATCAGATCGATCATTTAGCTGCATTGGCTCGAGCATGCATTTGTATCGGAGTCAAGGGATCTTGAGCTCACGGAGATCATGAAATCCACAAATAACCATGATCCACCTCCCTTGGTTAGGTGGATCCATCAATTATAGGTGTGTCCAGACGGGCTCGTAAATCATACTACTCGCTAGTGAGAACTCTTTGGGTAGAGCTGGCATGGCGACGTGCCTTACCAGGCAGAGGAGCGGTACGAAGCCTACTCAGTGATCCACGTCTCTGAAGCGTAACTCTGTCTACTATACTCTTTTCGGTGAAGTTTCATACTACTAGTACGAAACACGTTTATTTCTCTTTATTGTCGCTTTAAAGCCGATCAAGGTGTTCCAACCAAGTCATTGCGGTTGCGGTCCATCTCTGCCGTAAGCAATTGACTAATTAAGTCAGATCAATTAGGCACGTTCAGTGGGGAAAACATTTCTCACTTCTCAAACAAAAATCTTGTGTCAGGTTTCTGTTCCACTAATCCTTTATAGTTTGCGGCCATCTCTTCTGAACTCTCTCAAGGAAGACGAGTCACTGCAAATTATTCTGGGCTGTACATGTGCATGGTTCAATTCTTGTATCAGCAATTTAGTGCGCAGGCCAGGCCATTTGGCACACAAAAGAGGACAATGCTAGAAGCAACCAGCAGTATGTATTGCCACTTGTAATCAAGTGATATCTTCCGTTCGTTCGTGCTAGCACAAGGCAACTGCAGCAACGCACGGAACTCTTTGCTGGCAGCTGCGCCCATGTGGAGTGATTTACGTGTTTGAGAGGGAGGGAACATACGTGCCGACTAATTTAAGCGGAACTATTCATTCACATGCAAGAGATCATAAGGCGGTGAGGTCCCCAAAGTTCCATGACTTCTACCTCGGTTGGGAAAATTTCGGTTCAAGGTGGTACTGGTACGGCATGTTACACTGCTCGCTCACCCAACCTTTTTCCCGGAGCCGAGCAACAGATATAAACGGGACAAAAGAAGCGACGAGAAAGATCCGTCGTGTCGCTGGCCACAGACCAAAGCGGCAAAAGTACCCAGGCATCATGCAGACATGCACGTTCCAAAGCCGGAACGCCCCCAAACCCGTGAGTTGGTGCACGTGCATGCATGATCCAAAACGCAACGCAGGCGCGACAAGAAGACGACCAAAACGAGTAGCTGACACTCCACTGCCAGTGCTGCTACAAGCACCATGCGATGACAAGCCCAAGCGGCGAGCTAGCCTGACCTGTTGCCTCGCGTGCCGAAACTGCCGAGCTGACGGATGGCGAGACGCCATGTACGTGTCGCCAACGGCCACGACGCGTGGGGAAGTGGCGCGACAAGTGGACGGCCGCGAGCAGCGCTGCGTGCACGCGCGCGAGGCGGCCGCGCACTGCACGCGCGCGCCGTCCGTGTTCGCTTGCCGCGCGGCGCCGCGCGCACGGGTGCGGGAATCGCGGTGGTGCCTGGAGCGACGCGCTCGTCTCACGCAGGAGCTGCATTTGTCTGATCCGTCCATCCATGCCGCAGGTTGGCTCCGGCATGGGCTTGATGAGGTTTTCGTTTGTGGAAGTATGCGAGCATCTCCAGCGGTGGCGATCATCGGGACTGACAGCTCGCGAGCGTGAAACCAACGGGCGAGCCTATGTTTCGTCTTCAGCGAGTCTGGCTTCGGACCCGCTGAAGGGGAACGAGCTGGGCCGGCACACGAACGCGGGAGGCCACAGCCTCTTTTTCCTTTTTTTAATGGTTTCTGCTTTATGTTTTACTTTTACTTTTGTATTTTTGTTTATACTTTTAAAATATTCTAAATATATATATTACAAAAAATACTCTTCATAAAACACTTGAAAAAAATGTTGAACAAGTAATTGAGAAATGTTTAACAAGTATTTGAAAACATGTTGATCATATATATAAAAATATTGAGTAAGTATTTATAAAATGTTGAACCACTATTTGAAAAATGTTGAACATGTATATAAGAATGCAGAATGAAAGACAAATCGGAGAAGAAAAAATTGGAGAATAAAAAGAATGTTCAACAAGTATTTCAAAAAAATGTTGATCATGTATATAAGAATGTAGAATAAAAAAGAAAAAGAAACAAACAAAAACAAAAAGTAAAAACGAAAAATAAACCAAAATAAAAAGTAAAAAAAGAAACAAATGCAAAAAGAATGAAAAAAGGAAAAGAAAAAGGAAACGAAACAAAAGAAAATGAAAAAGATTGAAACAAATCCGAGAAGAAAAAAGAAAGAATGAAAAATTCGAAGAAGAAAAAAGAAATGAAACAAAAGAAAATGGAAAGAAAGAAAATAAATGGAGAAGACAGGCTCGGTCGCCTCTAGTTGGCCGCGATCCTACTTCACGGTTAGTTGCACTGGCGATCTCCCTAGAGAAGAAATAGCTCTCACGAAAACCAACGAGCTTTCGCGCACATCGTGCGATCTGAATGGGCCGACCCATTCGGTTGTCTCATAACGAGCCGCTATCAAAATGCACGATGAACATTTTTATAATGTATGATGAACTTTTTAATAATATATGGTGATCATTTCCTTAATATATGATGAACATTTTTGTAATACGCAGTAAACTTTTTATATAACACACAAATAATAGAAGGAAATAAAACATAAAAATAAACGAAAAACAAAACCAGAACAAAAGCCAGTGAAAACGAAAAAAAACAATGAAGAAACCAGAAGCAAAAACCACAGAAGAAAAACAAAAAAAAACCTCACAAGAAACAACAAAGGAAGCAGGAGGGGGCGAGCAACACGTGAATCCCGTACATGGGCCGGCCCAGCCAGAGGCCCGCCTCAGCAAAGGCACGACGTTTCGATGCTAACGCGTGTCAAATAGGACCCGCCATAAACCCACGCGCGTTAGATAGGGCCCGCCTCAGCAAAGACTCCACCAACCATCTTTTTAGGTTTTCATTTTTAGGTGGACTGGTTTTGCAACTCCGCAATAAACCCGATGACCTGAACTCAGGGTAGACCCATGACAAGGATTCGGCCCAGCAGGGTCGCCAGGAGAATCACGGAATTGGGCGCGCCTATGTCTCTCTTGGGACCTCTTATTGTTGGAAATATGCCCTAGAGGCAATAATAAAATGGTTATTATTGTATTTCCTTGTTCATGATGATTGTCTATTGTTCATGCTATAATTGTATTAACTGGAAACCGTAATACATGTGTGAATACATAGACCACAACATGTCCCTAGTAAGCCTCTAGTTGACTAGCTCGTTGATCAATAGATGGTTATGGTTTCATGACCATGGACATTGGATGTCATTGATAGCGGGATCACATCAGTAGGAGAATGATGTGATGGACAAGACCCAATCCTAAGCATAGCACAAGATCGTGTAGTTCGTTTGCTAAGAGCTTTTCTAATGTCAAGTATCATTTCCTTAGACCATGAGATTGTGCAACTCCCGGATACCGTAGGAATGCTTTGGGTGTACCAAACGTCACAACGTAACTGGGTGGCTATAAAGGTGCACTACAGGTATCTCCGAAAGTGTCTGTTGGGTTGGCACGAATCGAGACTGGGATTTGTCACTCCGTATGACGGAGAGGTATCTCTGGGCCCACTCGGTAATGCATCATCATAATGAGCTCAATGTGACTAAGTACTTAGTCACGGGATCATGCATTACGGAACGAGTAAAGTGACTTGCCGGTAACGAGATTGAACAAGGTATTGGGATACCGACGATCGAATCTCAGGCAAGTAACATACCGATAGACAAAGGGAATTGTATACGGGATTGATTGAATCCTCGACATCATGGTTCATCCGATGAGATCATCAAGGAGCATGTGGGAGCCAACATGGGTATCCAGATCCCACTGTTGGTTATTGACCGGAGAGTCGTCTCGGTCATGTCTGCGTGTCTCCAGAACCCGTAGGGTCTACACACTTAAGGTTCGGTGACGCTAGGGTTGTAGAGATATTAGTATGCGGTAACCCGAAAGTTGTTCGGAGTCCCGGATGAGATCCCGGACATCACGAGGAGTTCCGGAATGGTCCGGAGGTAAAGATTTGTATATAGGAAGTCCAGTTTCGGCCACCGGGAAAGTTTCGGGGGTCACCGGTATTGTACCGGGACCACCGAAAGGGTCCCGGGGGTCCACCGGGTGGGGCCACCTATCCCGGAGGGCCCCATGGGATGAAGTGGGAAGGGAACCATCCCCTGGTGGGCTGGTGCGCCCCTCATGGGCCTCCCCCTGCGCCTAGGGTTGGAAACCCTGGGGGTGGGGGGCAAGTTCCCCCCTTGGCCGCCGCCCCCCCTTGAGATTGGATCTCTAAGGGGCCGGCGCCCCCCAGGGCCCCCTATATAAAGAGGGGGGAGGGAGGGCTGCACACCCGAGCCCCTGGCGCCTCCCTCTCCCCCCGTAACACCTCTCCCTCTCGCTGAGCTCGGCGAAGCCCTGCCGAGATCCCCGCTGCTTCCACCACCACGCCGTCGTGCTGCTGGATCTCCATCAACCTCTCCTCCCCCCTTGCTGGATCAAGAAGGAAGAGATGTCTCTCCCAACCGTATGTGTGTTGAACGCGGAGGTGCCGTCCGTTCGGCGCTAGGATCATCGGTGATTTGGATCACGACGAGTACGACTCCATCAACCCCGTTCTCTTGAACGCTTCCTGTTGAGGATATAGACCTTAGAGTCACCCGCCAGGAGGGGCCGGGTTACTCATATGATCACTGCCAGAAGCCCGGCGCCAAGCTTAAAGACGGTGGGCCAAAGATGGGCTTAAGATCCGGATATGGCTGAAGGCCCGTAGTTACAATCATTATTATGGTAGAACTTGTAGTGTAAGGCAAGAATAGTTGAGAGTCCGAGCCGGACACTCTTATGAGCCGGCCGGGACTCTGAGAGCTGCTGGGCGTCAGCCTCCCTATATAAAGGGACGACCCGGCAGCGGTTTAGGGACAAGAACAATCTCATCGAGAGCCGGGCATAGCAGTTTAGCTCCCTGGTGATCGTAACCCTAATCAATACCACCTCAAACTGGACGTAGGCTTTTACCTTCACCGTAAGGGGCCGAACCAGTATAAACCCTCGTGTTCCTTGTCCCGCATTAACCCCTTCAAGCTTCCTAGCTGCGATGGCTCCACGACTAAGTCCTAGCTCGAGGACATCTGCCGTGACAATTCCACGACAGTTGGCGCCCACCGTGGGGCCAGCGCACGGTGGATTTGAGTTCTTGAAGGGCAGCTTCGAAGGGCTCAAGGGATACGCTGTGGGCCGGATGACCAAGAGTCGTCGCGGCAAGCTCTATATCGACGATGCAAACTGGGGCCCCGACGCCGGCTCAATTGAGTACGGGTACCGGGTCCCCTTCGGCGGAATTCATGTTTTCATTGGCAAGATTGGTGAGCCGGGCCCTGAGCCGGATCTCTGCGCCGATCTCCTCGAGACGGCTCAGCGTGCACGACCCGCCCGGGCCCGGCCTGCCTTAAGGCGCGCTTTTGTGGGATGTATCCATGGAGGGCCCTCTGATCCATCTGGGCCTGGTGATGAGGCGGCCGCCGGCTCTGACGGCGAGTCGGCCACCGATGAGTCAAACTCGCTGTATCAACTTCAAGATGGCAGGCTCATGGGTTGTTCCGATGGTGACAGTATTCCGGACCCGTTTGAGCCGCCAAGTCAGGTTGGAGTCTTTATGGCTGGTGCGCAGCCTGTTCAGAACCCCGCTGCTGGAGCGGGAAACCCGGTGCCTTCTCCGGCTCAGGTACTGATGGATCTCACGGACAAGATGACGGCCCTGTTAACCGCCACGGTTGACCCGGCAGATCAAGCTCAGCATGATGCGGAGGTGGCACAGTTAAAATTGGATCTAGTGAAAGCTAAGGAGGAGCTTGCAGCGGAAGGGATCAGGATGGCTGCAGAGAGGGCGGCCCTCGATGCCCAAACTCAGCTGATCCAGGCGCAATCCTTCCAACTCACGATGGATCAAAACGCGTCCAATGAGGTCATGAGAAGGAGGCATCAAAAGACCCAATCTCGACTCCCTCCGGTTTACGATCCACGCAACCTCTTCAACACGCCAGGTGCAGGGTCTAGTAACCCGCCAGGGGTCATAGTGCCCGGATCTGGAGCCCCTATTCAGCCACGAGTGATGGGGCCTCCCCAGGTGCCCCCTGCCCCGCCTCAGTACGTGCCAATACCCCCGGGTCATTATAATAACCCGCTGGAGAACATGGTCGCTGCGGCAGCACGGCTGGCGGCTCTCCCAGTTGACGGCGACTCTCCGACGGCTATTGAAACCCGCCGGGTCAGGGAACTCCTTCAGACAGCACTGGCGCAGCAAGAGGCGTACTCCTACAGCCGGGACAGGATCCACTCGACCCCACGTCCGGGCCAGAGCCCGAGTTATAGCAGACACATGGTCTCGGCGACCGGCTCAAGTAACGTCCGACGCCATGACCCGCCTCCTGGCCATGGCCCGGCTCATAATGGGGCCTTTCACGCAGCAGACCAGGACAGAGCGCGGCAAGAGGCGGAGCAAGTTCCTCAATTGACGGCTTACCAGACCCCCCCGGCTTATCCGACGACTTCCGTCGACGTGGGTATCCCTACCAGGACCGGGGGTGTCCCTTGTTTAGTGCCAGCTATCCGTAATGAACGTCTACCTAAAGACTTCAAGGGCCCTAGGAAGGTGCCTAATTACACAGCTGACTTACAACCCGCAGCCTGGATCGAGAGTTACGAGATGGCCATGGAACTATTGGAGGTCAGTGAGGCGGCAATGGCCAAGTACTTCACCATGATGTTGGATGGGACTGCCCGCACTTGGTTGAAAGGGCTACCACCGAATTCCATTGGGTCTTGGGCTGAGCTGAAAGCCCGGTTCATCCAAAACTTCAAAGATACCTGTAGGCAGTCTATGTCAATTGTGGATTTGACTAACTGTAAGCAGCAGGAGGGTGAGTCTACGACACATTGGGTTCGCCGGGTTAAGGAGATCATACACTCGTCAGACAAGATGGATGCCGGCTCAGCGGTTTTAATGCTGGAGCAGAATTGTCGTTTTGTGCCCCTGAAGATGAAACTCGGGCGGCTTAAGCGCGACTGCAGTGATATGGGTACACTAATGGCGGCTCTTGTCAAGTACGCCGATTCTGATGGTACCAAGGATCCCCCTTCAGATGATGAAAGGACAGGGAAGGGAAAGAAGAACGGCAATGGCAAGGGTCCTCAGTTTAACCCGGGGAACCAAGGAGGAGGCAAGCGCAAGGCCGATGGCAGCCTAGAGTTTGTAGCCAACGCCAGCTCACAAGGTAATAACCAGCGACGCAAGGGGAGGCCCCCTCCCCGAGGCGGCGGGTCAGGTCCGACGCTGGAGCAGCTGTTGAATGAGCCTTGTCCAAGGCATGGCTCTAGAGAGAAGCCAGCGACTCATCTGTGGAAGGATTGTGCAATCATGAAGGCCTTTAAGAATTACAATGGCCCGGGCGGCGGCTCAGGCGCCGGCGGCTTTCATGGCCCGGGCGGCGGCTCAAATTCTAATCCTCAGAACGGTCAAGGGGGCTTTAATCAGCAGTCTGGCCAGGGTCATCAACAGCAGCAGGGGGGTTATCAGACCAATCCAAAGCAGCTTAGCGGTGGACAGTATCATGTGTTTACCACTAGTCTGTGTAAGCGAGATCAGAAGCTTCATAAGAGGGCAGTGAATGCTGTTGAACCGGCGGTCCCACGCTACTTGCGGTGGTCTGAGCAGCCTATAGTGTGGAGTAGGGAGGATCACCCTCCCCGAGTGGATAACCCGGGCCACTTGGCCTTAGTGGTGGCTCCTCAAGTGGGAGGATATAAGTTCACAAAGGTGCTCATGGATGGAGGCAGCAGCATCAACATCCTCTATTATGAGACTTTTCGCCGTATGGGGTTGGTTGATAAGAACCTCAGCCAGTCAAACACTATCTTCCATGGTGTGGTGCCTGGTAAGTCGGCGTATCCAGTCGGCAAAATCGAATTGGAAGTGGCCTTTGGAGATGAGAACAACTACAGGGTGGAGAAACTGACCTTTGAAGTGGTTAAGATAAGAAGCCCGTACCATGCTATATTTGGGCGACCGGCTTACGCCAAGTTCATGGCTCGGCCGTGTTATGTGTACTTACAGCTCAAGATGCCGGGTCACAACGGGACCATTACAGTTCACGGCAGCCGGAAAGTGGCCCTGGAGTGTGAGGAAGGCGATGCAGCTTATGCAGAATCTGTTTGTGCAACAGAGGAGTTGAAGTTTTACAAGGACAATGTTGACCCAACTGATATGACCTCTCTGAAAAAGCCGACTACGGAGCATGAGCCGGCAATGAAATTTAAGTCAGCTGATGAGACTAAACTTGTTGATTTCGTTCCAGGAGATTCATCTCAGCAATTTAGCATCAGTGCCAATCTGGATCCAAAATAGGAAGGCGCGCTCATCGAGTTCATCCGTGAGAATAGGGACATCTTCGCATGGAAACCTTCTGACATGCCAGGTGTACCTAGAGAACTCGCTGAGCATACTCTCAATGTTGATCCAAAATTTAAGCCAGTCAGGCAGTTCCTTCGGCGGTTTAATGAAGAGAGGCGGAAAGCTATTGGTGAAGAGGTGACCCGGCTCTTGGCGGCCGGGTTTATTGTTGAAGTCTTTCACCCAGAGTGGTTGGCTAACCCGGTGCTCGTACTCAAGAAGAACGGCACCTGGCGGATGTGTGTGGACTACACGGACTTAAACAAGGCGTGTCCGGCTGATCCTTTTGCCCTCCCCCGTATTGATCAAATCATTGATGCTACGGCAGGTTGTGCACGCTTAAGTTTCTTGGATGCTTATTCTGGATATCATCAGATTAAGATGGCAGTTAAGGACCAGGAGAAGACGACGTTCATCACTCCCTTTGGAGCCTTCTGCTATGTGTCTATGCCCTTTGGACTCAAGTGTGCACAGGCGACTTACCAGCGTTGTGTACAGAACTGTCTTCATAAACAGATTGGGCGCAATGTTCACGCTTATGTGGACGATATTGTGGTTAAGTCCATAAAAGAGGAAACCCTGATAGATGATTTAAGGGAAACCTTTGATAATCTCCGGGTCTACAAGATGATGCTTAACCCGGCCAAGTGTGTCTTTGGTGTTCCTGCAGGCAAGCTCTTGGGTTTTTTGGTTTCTGACAGAGGCATTGAGGCTAACCCGGAGAAGATCAAGGCCATCACCTCCCTGGCTAAGCCGGCATGTATAAATGACGTTCAGCGCTTGGCGGGTCGCATCGCTGCTTTAAGCCGGTTCATAAGCTGTTTGGGTGAGAAGGCCATGCCATTATACCAGTTGATGAAGAAAACTGATAACTTTGTCTGGAATGATGCAGCTAATACCACTTTTGAGGATTTGAAGAAGCAGCTGGCAGAGCCCCCAGTCCTTGCAGCTCCGGTTGATAAAGAGCCCTTATTACTGTACGTGGCGGCAAACACACGAGCCGTCAGTGTGGCTATGGTGGTGGAGCGCAAAGAGGAGGGCAAGGAGCATCCGGTTCAGCGGCCGGTTTATTATGTCAGTGAAGTGCTTATCGAGTCCAAACAACGGTATCCACATTGGCAGAAGCTTGTTTATGGTGTGTTCATGGCAAGCCGGAAGCTTAAGCATTATTTTCAGGGTCATCCCATAACCGTGGTCAGTTCTGCTCCTCTTGGTGATATCATTCAAAACAGAGAGGCCACGGGGAGAGTGGCTAAGTGGGCTATTGAGCTCGGATCTCATGGTCTCAAATATGTGCCACGCACTGCTGTTAAGTCTCAGGCCTTGGTGGATTTCATCAATGATTGAACAGAGTCACAAGTGCCCGAGCAAAAGCCGGATAACACATATTGGACTATTCACTTCGATGGGTCCAGGCAGTTGGAGGGCTCGGGGGCTGGAGTTGTATTGGCTTCCCCTAAGGGTGACAAGTTCCATTATGTGCTACAATTGTTGTTTCCTTGCACTAACAACGCGGCTGAGTACGAGGCCTTGCTCCATGGTCTTCGGATGGCTAAAGAGATGAGCTTGAGCCGGGTAAGGTGCTTCGGCGACTCAGACTTGGTGGCTCAGCAAGTATCAGGGAAGTGGGATTCCAAGGACCCTCTCATGGCGGCTTATCGCCGCGAGGTTGATGCCATTGCTAGGCACTTTCAGGGTTACCAAGTGGAACATATCGATCGCAGGAAGAACGAGGCGGCGGATGCTTTAAGCCGGCTGGGCTCTCAGCGAAAACCGGTGCCGCCTAACACTTTCCTGGACGTCCTGTATAGCCCTTCTGTTAAGTTGCCTACAGAGGAAGACTTGGCTGTCCCTGACCCGGAGGCACGACTGGTGGCGGCTCTCCATATCATACCAGACTGGACAATGCCATATCTGGCTTACATGACCCGGGGCGAGTTGCCTGAGGATGAAACTTTGGCCAGACAAATAACCCGGCGGGCTAAGTCAATGATTGTTATCAATGGGGAGTTGCATCACCGCAGCGTTACGGGGGTGTTCCAGCGTTGTGTTTCCCCTGAGGAAGGTCAAGAGATCTTGCGTGAGATCCATGAAGGAGATTGTGGCCATCACGTCGGCTCAAAGTCTCTTGTGGCCAAGGCTTTTCGCCATGGTTTTTATTGGCTGACGGCTCATGCTGACGCGGAGGACTTGGTCAGTAAATGTGATGGTTGCCAGAGGTTCTCACGACGGGCTCATGTGCCGGCTCAAGAGCTGAGGATGATCCCAATCACTTGGCCCTTTGCGGTATGGGGGCTTGATATGGTTGGGCCTTTTAAAAGGTCCAAGGATAAGAAGACCCATCTCTTGGTGGCAGTTGACAAGTTTACCAAGTGGGTTGAAGCAGAGCCAGTTAGCAAATGTGATGCAGCCACGGCGGTTCACTTTATGAAGAAGGTGATTTTCCGCTTTGGCTTTCCGCACAACATTATAACTGACAATGGCACCAATCTTTCCAAAGGCGCCATGGAAGAGTTTTGTCAACGCGAGCATATCCAACTTGATGTTTCCTCAGTGGCTCATCCTCAATCCAATGGTCAAGCTGAGAGAGCTAATCAGGAGATTCTGAAGGGTATCAAGCCCCGGCTTTTGGTCCCTTTGCAACGGACGCCGGGTTGTTGGGTGGAGGAGTTGCCCTCCGTGTTATGGAGCATCAACACTACTCCTAACAGGTCTACAGGTTTTACGCCTTTCTTCATGGTTTATGGAGCAGAAGCAGTCCTCCCCAGTGACATCCGTCATGACTCACCTCGAGTGGCGGCTTACGTTGAGGCGGATAATGAACAGGCGCGCCAAGATGCTCTTGACTTGTTGGACGAACAGCGTGACGTGGCAGCAGCCCGTTCAGCGATTTACCAACAAGACCTGCGCCGTTATCATAGCCGCCGGGTTAAATCCCGGGTCTTCCAGGAAGGCGATCTCGTGCTCCGGCTCATCCAGGATCAAACAGATGCACATAAGTTATCCCCGCCTTGGGAAGGGCCCTTTGTGGTGAGCAAGAACTTGCACAACTGGTCATATTACCTCGTTGACATTCGGGAGCGCAAAGATTCACGTAAGTCGGAGGAAGAGACCCGTCGGCCGTGGAACATAGCTCAGCTTCGGCCTTACTACACTTGAGCCACCTGCTCTCGTGGTGTACATATTTCTCTCAGTCATGTATATATTATGATAAGCAATAAAGCAGGACCTCTGTCCTTTTTTCTCCTCCAA
Organism: Triticum aestivum; assembly: GCF_018294505.1. Lineage (NCBI taxonomy): Eukaryota > Viridiplantae > Streptophyta > Magnoliopsida > Poales > Poaceae > Triticum > Triticum aestivum. The sequence goes on along the minus strand of NC_057811.1, from coordinate 389,205,578 downwards.
ATATGCACGTGTTGTTTTCATTGCAAGATTACATGATGACTTAAAGGAGGATCCAGCTTATGATCGTATTCGAATTTAGCCGTAAGCAATAAGGTCACTTGGGGGCTTCCTGTTCAAACATGGGTCGTATTCGAACCAAAGAGAACATAGCTGTCGATACCCATTTGATTGGCAAAGTGCCGAGCTCATTGGGAGGTTACCTTTGGTCATATTTGAATCATAATTTAACCCCTCTGAGAACCGACGTGGATCGTATTCGAATCAGCGTCGTTAAACAATTCTTAAAATCACTTGGGGGCTTCCTGTTCAAACATGGGTCGTATTCGAACCAAAGAGAACATAGCTGTCCGTACCCTCTTGATTGGCATCGCCACACCCACTGGGGGCTATATGATCGTATCCGAATCTTAGCTTAACCCCTTTGGGCCGGGTCTCTGTTCGTATTCGAACCGGAAGCCCCTAAGTTCTTCTGCTTTATCACAAGTTTTCTCTGATTATGTCAAGGTGTGTACAGCCGGGTCTCACTTTTCCGGTTTAACTTTGGTTTACAGTATTGCTGAACGCAATGGGTGTTATAAGACAGGTAAACCGGAGTTGCGGTACCAACTTTATCATCCAGGTTATTTAAACCGGAAGTAGGCTTGCAGGCCGTTAAGTATGTTCTTACGGCTGTATTAAGGATATCATTGAAGACAAGTCCTTTTTGATTCATATTCCGGGTTATCTTAAACTTATGATTCTCAGGACGGTAAGCCGCCTCGAGACTTGGGGTTTGCCCTTCTATCCAGGATAATTAAAGGCACCTCTTTTGAGGTTAAGAAAAACAACGGACTGATTATGACCCGGAGAAACATCAAAGAGATAACTTCAAAGGATTTCAGCATTCAATACGTGCATGATGGCACGGCAGAGATAAACTGTTGCACCTACTCTATTACAAAACTCATCAAGTTTTAAAGGATGGAGCATTGTTTGGTGAACCGCCAGCCGAGTTACGACGCCTGCTGAGTTGAAGTCTCCGGCTCGTTCCTATCCTCTCCTCCGGCTGATCCCAAGACCTGGAAAGTTGATGACTTCCAGTCGATGCCGCTGAGAGCTTCGAATTGGGCTTCCTCGTCAATTAACCCGGCCGGGTCAATCTCCGGGGCGAAAGTGTGCTGACGAGCCGGCGGGATCAAGTTGAGGGCTTCATAGCGAGGGGTTGGAATCCTCTGATTCTCCGCATTGTAACCCGGCTGGTACTTGGTTAGGTCTGTGTCGTTCCCGATAAGGGTGGCCACCGGGCGTACAGCCTTCACGCAAGCTGCGAAGTCCTTCTGATCAAAAGCTGAGCCGTCTTCCTTCAGGCTTGGATAGCCAAGGGCGATGTCCGCCGGGTCTAACTCCGGCAGGAATGCCTTGGCCCGGCTCAGCGCGGCGATCGCTCCGGCTCTCGCAGAGGCCCGTCGCAGCTCTTGGATCCGCTGAGGCAGAACGGCGAGCCGGCGCAGGACCTCTGCCAGGTGAGTCGGCACCTCGTTGGATAGGGCCACCACAGCTAAGGCCCGCTGTGACCCGGTGTAGAGCTGCTCCACCAGGGTATACACGGCCTTCAGCTTGGTGACCATGCTCTGGTTGAGGTTGGCACTTCTGGGACCTGTTTAAACAGAATCAGATAAGCCGGCGACACGGATGAATTATGAGATATAAACATTTTAAACTTGATGAAAGCCGGTGAGGCGACTTACCGAAGATGGTGGCCACCATCTGGGAAACCTGGCGCTTTAGGCCGGAGAGCTCGGCGATCTTCTCGGAGAGAGTCTTCTCCGCCTGTTCAGCCCGGGTCACCAATGCGGCCTTCTCTTCGGCCCAGGTTTTCCGCTCAGCATCAAATTCTTTCTTCAGCTTCTCTTGAGCGGCGATGCTGGATACAAACTTGGCGTTTGCCTTCTGGGTCTCCATCTCTTGCATCTTCAGCCGGCTCGTGAGATCAGCAAGGTCAGTCTCCAGCTTCTTGCCACCAGCCTGTATAAGTTTCCGGGTTATGGCATGAACAATCACTCTACAAATTTAAAGTCCCAAGCGTTTTCCAAGCAAAGACACTTGGCACTTGGGGGCTAATGCATATTGAACGTTTTCTATCTTCATATTGCCGGTTCAAATGGAGTAAGCCGGAACCTAAGTCTACAACGTACTCAGTCATAAGTTGTTGACTTGGGGGCTAGCATGGTACAGGTAACTAAGCAGTAAATAAGAGGACAAAAGGATGTTACCTCAGACTTTTGCTGGATCTGGGTCACCATGGCAACCTCGGCGTCCCGACTCTTGTGCACTTGGCTGATGTAGCCAGAGACGAGCTCTCCAATGCTCAGGTTGGTGTAGTCGGAGAGGTCCAGGTTCACCCGGTGGGGCTGCAGCAACTCTCCCTTAGCGGAGCACTTGGCTAGCACGGTGGGTCTCCCCGGCTTAACGAACTCCGTCCGGGTGATTACCACGTCCGGGTCATTTTTTGGTTGGGCCGAGCCGGAGACCTCCGGGTCAGCAGAAGCTTCTACAGGCGCCGTATCCATTGGAGTGGTGACTTCGGGGGCGGAGGCAGCTGGCGGTTCTTGGACCGTCACCTCCGGCTCAGGCAAATCCGGCACTCCAGCCGACTTGGTTTTCTTCACCCTCTTGGTGAGCTTTGCCTGGGCACTGAAAGAACAACAAAGGTTAGTACAAAAAATATGAGTAAAGATCAGAACAACATGAGATGATTATCGTTACCCGGGCGCGGTCTTGAAAGCCGGCAGATTCGACTGCATAGAGTCGCCGGAAGAAGGGGAAGTCTCCTGATAATTTGAGTCAGAAGAATTAAGCGGTTGGCGTATAACACCCGCAAAAGGATGAAAAGGGTACAATTTTGCGATCACCTCGGTCCGGCGTTTCCTTGATGCATCAGGTAACCCGGAGGAGAGGTCAGTGTCCTTGCTGGTCCGGGTGTGCCGCCGGCTCTCATGAACCTGTCGCTTCAAAATAAATTGAGGATCTTGGTAAGCTAAAGGATGGGAAAAGCTTACTTTCCGGGTTACTCTTCGGGTTTTCAGCCTTGGCAAGGGCTCCGAGTCGGAGGAAAGTATTGTTACCTCTTCAACCACCGGGTTACTGGCTCCGGTGTCCTCCTGTTGATAAACAGCATTGATAAGGCGGATAGAAATAAACGACGAGTATAACAAGAGCTTACAGGTTTAGGAATTACCTCAGACTCGGAGCTGTCACTTAGCTGCAACAGCTCCGAAGCAGTGGGCCTACTTCCCTTCTTACGGGGAGCGGCTTTCTTGGCGGCTTTCTTCACCTTTCTGGCCTTCTTGGCCGCCTCATGGTCATATTTGACCCACCAGAACTTGTCGTCAGCCTGAAAAATACAATGATGATTTCTTCAAACGATTCAGATGAAGGTTATATACAGAAGAAGCTAGGATGATCAGATTGGCGGCTTACCGCTGGGGCTAGGTTGGTCTTGCAGAAGGGGGCTAACCCGGTCCTTCCACAGTCTGCCAGGCTCTCGTTCAAGAGAGCCTTGGTCATCTCCTCTGCAACGTCTTCAGGAAGATCATTGCGGCTGTGTCTCTGAGGGTCGTCTTTTCGGCCCGTGTACTCACACATTAAGCCGGGGCGGCGGCTCAATGGGATCACCCGCCATGAGATCCAGACCCGGACCAGATCGATTCCATTTAGACCATTGCCCAGGAGAGCCTTGATCTTGTTGATGGTGGGAAGCAGAGGCTGGCGCTCCGCCGGAGTCAGTTTGTCTGACAATGGGTGTGTTGACTCCAGACGTGATGGGCGAAAGCCGGGCAGCGGACTTTCATCAGCCGGTGACGTATCTTGGCAATAGAACCAAGTCATGTTCCAGTCCTTTGGGTGGCTCGGCGGCTCGGCATAAGGGAAAAGACAGTCTCTTCGCCGCTGAATGGAGATGCCACCTAGCTCTAGACTTGGTCCATTGGCGCACTCATTCTGACGGTTTAGGTAAAAAAGCTCTCTGAAGAGCAGCATACTAGGTTCTTCTCCAAGATAAACCTCGCAGAAGACTTGGAAATTGCAGATGTTGGACATTGAGTTGGGTCCTATATCTTGAGGCCGCAAGTCGAAGAAGTTCAGAACGTCCCTGAAAAACTTTGAACCGGGCGGTGCGAAGCCCCGGCTCATATGATCCGTGAAAATCACTACCTCCCCGTCCTTTGGCTGTGGTCTCTCTTCTGACGGGTCAGGGGCACGGTAGGACATGACATCCTTCTTGGGCAGATATCCGGACTTAACAAAATCTGCTAGGGTCTCATTGGTGACGTTGGACCTCATCCAGTTGCAAGTAATGGGAGCTTTGGGAGGCATGGTGAAAGTCGGCGGTCTATGATAGAAGGAAAAACGTCCGGGTTAATTATGAGCCGGAGGAAATCTACAGTTCAATGTCAAGGTGGCGGCTTATAAGGGGACTAATGGTATACACTTAAGTGCATCGGGCTATTTAAGCCGCCGAGGGATTGGGAATAATTTGATTATCTACAGGCCTTATCACAGCTAAGCCGGAAACTTTTGTGGCGCATGATTTTCTTTAAGCCGGAAGGTTCTACGGCACGTGGTTTCTTTAAACCGGAGCTGTAAACCGCTGAGATTCAATGATTGCAGTTTTTTACTAAGTGTGGTAAAACAGGTTTCACATATTGCAGTAACTTTTTTGGATCAAAATGGTCGGGCAAAAGAAAAATTTCTAGACCTAGAAACAGAAGCGAGGGAGTTCTTGGGCTCGAACAAAGTTCCTATGCAGTAAAAAGAGAGCTGCTTGCGTGTAAAATGGGTGCTAAACAGTCACCGCAATAGTTCTATGCAGATCTAAGATCAAAAGGAGCAGTAAGAAAGAAAACTACCGGAGTTTGTGGCAATGGTGATGAACTACGAAGAACACGGAAGAACTACTCGAGCCCTAGTACGGATCTGCCCTATGGAGTAGCGGAGACTTACCGGAGCTGGAGAGGAGCGGAGGTTTCCGCCGTTTGTCTGCTCCGAGTCAGGGTGATGCAGCAGCCAAGGTTGACGAAGACCGGGGGCGCGACGGCGGCGGCAGTAGCAGAGCTCGGGCAGAGGAGCAATGGCACGAGGAAGAAGATGGAGAGAGAAGTGGCTGAGAGCCCGTCGGGCCGGCCTATTTATAAGGCAAGTTCATAAGTGGGCGCGAGATTCAAGGAGACCATGGCGTGGTTATCTCCCCACGAAACGCCTCGATTTTCAGGATGACAGTAAAGAAAAAGATCCGTTGCGAATCTGGCGGAGTAAAAAACAGACTTGATGGAAGATGACGTCACGGCGGATTATCCGGAGACCAGAGGATGACGTCACACCGGGTTATGGCCTTCACACAATTGTAAGCCGGAGGTTTTCTGTCGAAGGAATGGAAGATTGACATGAGCCGGCTCAAATCAATCTGGGGCCTAATGTTGAGGATATAGACCTTAGAGTCACCCGCCAGGAGGGGCCGGGTTACTCATATGGTCACTGCCAGAAGCCCGGCGCCAAGCTTAAAGACGGTGGGCCAAAGATGGGCTTAAGACCCGGATATGGCTGAAGGCCCGTAGTTACAATCATTATTATGGTAGAACTTGTAGTGTAAGGCAAGAATAGTTGAGAGTCCGAGCCGGACACTCTTATGAGCCGGCCGGGACTCTGAGAGCTGCTGGGCGTTAGCCTCCCTATATAAAGGGACGACCCGGCAGCGGTTTAGGGACAAGAACAATCTCATCGAGAGCCGGGCATAGCAGTTTAGCTCCCTGGTGATCGTAACCCTAATCAATACCACCTCAAACTGGACGTAGGCTTTTACCTTCACCGTAAGGGGCCGAAGCAGTATAAACCCTCGTGTTCCTTGTCCCGCATTAACCCCTTCAAGCTTCCTAGCTGCGATGGCTCCACGACTAAGTCCTAGCTCGAGGACATCTGCCGTGACAATTCCACGACACTTCCGCTTAGCGATCTTCAAGGGTATGAAGATGCACTCCCTCTCTCTCGTTGCTAGCATCTCCTAGATTGATCTTGGTGACACGTAGGAAAATTTTGAATTATTGCTACGTTACCTAACAGTGGCATCATGAGCTAGGTCTATGCGTAGATTCTGTGCACGAGTAGAACACAAAGTAGTTGTGGGCGATGATTTGTTCAATTTGCTTGCCGTTACTAGTCTTATCTTGATTCGGCGTCATTGTGGGATGAAGCGGCCCGGACTGACCTTACACGTACTCTTACGTGAGTCAGGTTCCACCGACTGACATGCACTTGATGCATAATGTGGCTAGCGGGTGTCTGTCTCTCCCACTTTAGTCGGATCGGATTCGATGAAGAGGGTCCTTATGAAGGGTAAATAGTAATGGGCATATCACCGTTGTGGTTTTTGCGTAGGTAAGAAACGTTCTTGCTAGAAACCCATAGCAGCCATGTAAAACATGCAACAACAATTAGAGGACGTCTAACTTGTTTTTGCAGGGTATGCCATGTGATGTGATATGGCCAAAAGGATGTGATGAATGATATATGTGATGTATGAGATTGATCATGTTCTTGTAATAGGAATCACGACTTGCATGTCGATGAGTATGACAACCGGCAGGAGCCATAGGAGTTGTCTTAATTTATTGTATGACCTGCGTGTCAATGAAAATCGCCATGTAATTACTTTACCTTATTGCTAACCGTTAGCCATAGTAGTAGAAGTAATAGTTGGCGAGACAACTTCATGAAGACACGATGATGGAGATCATGATGATGGAGATCATGGTGTCATGCCGGTGACGAAGGTGATCATGCCGCACCACGAAGATGGAGATCAAAGGCGCAAGATGATATTGGCCATATCATGTCACTTTATGATTTGCATGTGATGTTTGTCATGTTTACATCTTATTTGCTTAGAACGACGGTAGCATAAATAAGATGATCCCTCTCTAAAATTTCAAGAATGTGTTCCCCTAACTGCGCACCATTGCGAAGGATCGTTGTTTCGAAGCACCACGTGATAATCGGGTGTGATAGATTCTAACATTCGCATACAACGGGTGTAAGCCAGATTTACACATGCGAAACACTTAGGTTGACTTGACGAGCCTAGCATGTACAGACATGGCCTCGGAACACAAGAGACCGAAAGGTCGAGCATGAGTCGTAGAAGATACGATCAACATGGAGATGTTCACCGATGATGACTAGTCCATCTCACGTGATGATCGGACACGACCTAGTTGACTCGGATCATGTATCACTTAGATGACTAGAGGGATGTCTATCTGAGTGGGAGTTCATTAAATAATTTGATTAGATGAACTTAATTATCATGAACATAGTCAAAAGGTCTTTGCAAATTATGTCGTAGCTTACGCTTTAGTTCTACTAAAGATATGTTCCTGGAGAAAAATTAGTTGAAAGTTGATAGTAGCAATTATGCGGACTGGGTCCGTAAACTGAGGATTGTCCTCATTGCTGCACAGAAGGCTTATGTCCTTAATGCACCGCTCGGTGTGCTGAACCTCGAGCGTCGTCTATAGATGTTGCGAAACATCTGACATACACGTTTTGATGACTACGTGATAGTTCAGTGTGTGATGCTAACGGTTTAAAATTGTGGCACCAAAGACATTTTTGAAACGTCGCAGAACATATGAGATGTTCCAAAGACTGAAATTGGGATTTCAGACTAGTGCCCACGTCAAGAGGTATGAGACCTCTGACAAGTTTCTTAAGCCTGCAAACTAAGGGAGAAAAGCTCAACCGTTGAGCATGTGCTCAGATTGTCTGAGTACTACAATCGCTTGAATCGAGTGGGAGTTAATCTTCCAGATGAGATAGTGATGGTTCTCCAAAGTCACTGCCACCAAGCTATTAGAGCTTCGTGATGAACTATAACATATCAGGGATAGACATGATGATCCTTGAGAAACTCGCGATGTTTGACACCGCGAAAGTAGAAATCAAGTAGGAGCATCAATTGTTGATGGTTAGTAAAACCACTAGTTTCAAGAAGGGCACGAGCAACAAGGGATACTTCATGAAACGGCAAATCAGTTGCAGCTCTAGTGAAGAAAGCCAAGGTTGAACCCAAACCCGAGACTAAGTGCTTCTGTAATGAGGGGAACGGTCACTGAAGCAGAACTACCCTAGATACTTGGTAGATAGGCAAGGTCGACAAAGTATATTGGATATACATTATATTAATGTGTAATTTACTAGTACTCCTAGTAGCACCAGGGTATTAGATACCGGTTCGGTTGCTAAGTGTTGGTAACTCGAAATAAAAGGCTACGGAATAAACGGAGACTAGCTAAAGGTGAGATGACGATATGTGTTGGAAGTGTTTCCAAGGTTGATGTGATCAAGCATCGCATGCTCCCTCTACCATCGAGATTGGTGTTAAACCTAAATAATAATTATTTGGTGTTTGCGTTGAGCATAGACATGATTGGATTATGTTTATCGCAATACGGTTATTCATTTGAAGAGAATAATGGTTACTCTGTCTATTTGAATAATACCTTCAATGGTCTTGCACTTAAAATGAATGGTTTGTTGAATCTCGATCGTAGTGATACACATGTTCATGCCAAAAGACATAAGATAGTACCACATACTTGTGGCACTGCCACTTGAGTCATATTGGTATAAAACGCATGAAGAAGCTCCATGTTGATGGATATTTGGACTCACTCGTTTTTGAAAAGATTGAGACATGCGAACCATGTCTATTGGTAGATATGCATGAAGAAAGTCCATACAGATGGATCGTTTGGACTCACTTGATTTTGAATCACTTGAGACATGCAAATCATACCACATGGGCAAGATGACTGAAAGGCCTCGTTTTCAGTAAGATGGAACAAGAGAGCAACTTGTTGGAAGTAATACATTTGATGTGTGCAGTCCAATGAGTGCTGAGGCACGCTGTGGATATCGTTATGTTCTTGCTTCACAGATGATTTGAGTAGATGCTGAGTATATTTACTTGATGAAACACAAGTCTGAATTATTGAAAGGTTCAAGTAATTTCAGAGTGAAGTTGAAGATCGTCGTGACAAGAGGATAAAATGTCTATGATATGATCATAGAGATGAATATCTGAGTTACGAGTTTGGCACACAATTAAGACATTGTGGAAATTGTTTCACAACTAATACCGCCTGGAACACCATAGTCTTATGGTGTGTCTGAACATCATAACTGCACCCTATTGGATATGGTGCATACCATGATGTCTCTTATCGAATTACCACTATCGTTTATGGGTTAGGCATTAGAGACAACCGCATTCACTTTAAATAGGGCACCACGCAATTCCGTTGAGACGACACCGTATGAACTATGGTTTAGAGAAACCTAAGTTGTCGTTTCTTAAAAGTTTGGGGCTGCGACGCTTATGTGAAAAAGTTTCAGGCTGATAAGCTCGAACCCAAAACGGATAAATGCATCTTCATAGAATACCCAAAACAGTTGGGTATACCTCCTATTTCAGATCTGGAAGCAAAAGTGATTGTTTCTAGAAACGGGTCCTTTCTCGAGGAAAAGTTTCTCTCGAAAGAATTGGGTGGGAGGATGGTGGAGACTTGATGAGGTTATTGAACTGTCACTTCAACTAGTGTGTAGCAGGGCACAAGAAGTTGTTCCTGTGGCACCTACACCAATTGAAGTGGAAGCTTATGATTGGATGCATACTACTTCAGAGTGGTACGTAATCCTGTCTTGGAAGTCATGTTGCTAGACAACAATGAACCTACGAGCTATGGAGAAGCGATGGTGGGCCCGGATTCCGACGAATGGCTCGAGGCCATAAAATCCGAGAGAGGATCCATGTATAAAACAAAGTATAGACTTTGGAAGAACTACTTGATGGTCATAAGGCTGTTGGGTGCAGATGGATTTTAAAAGGAAGACAGACAATGATGGTAAGTGTCACCATTAAGAAAGCTCGACTTGTCATTAAGATGTTTTCCGGTAAGTTCAAGGAGTTGACTACGATGAGACTTTCTCACTCGTAGCGATGCCAAGAGTCTGTTGGAATTATATTAGCAGTTACTGCATTATTTATGAAATCTTGCAGATAGGATGTCAAAACATTGTTTCCTCGACGATTTTCTTGAGGAAAGGTTGTATGTGATACAACCAGATGGTTTTGTCAATCCTGAAAGCTGCTAATAAGTATGCAAAGCTCCAGCAATCCTTCTAAGGATTGGAGTAAGCATCTCGGAGTTGGAATGTACGCTTTGATGAGATGATCAAAGATTTTCGGTTTTGCAAAGTTTATGAGAAACTTGTATTTCCAAAGAAGTGAGTGGGAGCACTATAGAATTTCTGATGAGTATATGTTGTTGACATATTGTTGATCAGAAATGATGTAGAATTTCTGGAAAGCATGCCGGGTTATTTGAAAAGTGTTTTTCAATGGAAAACCTGGATTAAGCTACTTGAACATTGAGCATCAAGATCTATAAGGATAGATCAAAAACGCTTAATAGTACTTTCAAATGAATACATACCGTGACAAGATTTTGAAGGAGTTCAAAATAGATCAGCAAAGAAGGAGTTCTTGGCTATATTACAAGGTTTAGGAATTGAGTAAGACTCAAGACCTGACCACGACAGAACAGAGAGAAAGGACGAAGGTCGTCCCCTATGCTTTAGACGTAGGCTCTACAATATGCTATGCTGTGTACCGCACCTGAAGTGTGCCTTTCCATGAGTTAGTCAAGGGGTACAATAGTGATCCAGGAAGGGATCACATGACAGCGGTCGAACTTATCCTTAGTATCTAGTGGACTAAGGAATTTTCTCGATTATGGAGGTGGAAAAGGAGTTCGTCGTAAAGGGTTACGTCGATGCAAACTTTGACACTAATCCGGATGACTCTGAGTAGTAAACCAGATTCGTATAGTAGAGCATCTATTTGGAATAGCTCCAAGTAGCGCGTGGTAGCCGCATCTATAAGATGACATAGAGATTTGTAAAGCACACACGGATCTGAAAGGTTCAAACCCGTTGACTAGTAACCTCTCTCACAAGCGAGATATGAACAAACCCCATGGGTGTTGGATTCATTACAATCACATAGTGATGTGAACTAGATTATTGACTCTAGTGCAAGTGGGAGACTATTGGAAATATGCCCTAGAGGCAATAATAAAATGGTTATTATTGTATTTCCTTGTTCATGATGATTGTCTATTGTTCATGCTATAATTGTATTAACTGGAAACCGTAATACATGTGTGAATACATAGACCACAACATGTCCCTAGTAAGCCTCTAGTTGACTAGCTCGTTGATCAATAGACGGTTATGGTTTCCTGACCATGGACATTGGATGTCATTGATAACGGGATCACATCATTAGGAGAATGATGTGATGGACAAGACCCAATCCTAAGCATAGCACAAGATCGTGTAGTTCGTTTGCTAAGAGCTTTTCTAATGTCAAGTATCATTTCCTTAGACCATGAGATTGTGCAACTCCCGGATACCGTAGGAATGCTTTGGGTGCACCAAACGTCACAACGTAACTGGGTGGCTATAAAGGTGCACTACAGGTATCTCCGAAAGTGTCTGTTGGGTTGGCACGAATCGAGACTGGGATTTGTCACTCTGTATGACGGAGAGGTATCTCTGGGCCCACTCGGTAATGCATCATCATAATGAGCTCAATGTGACTAAGTACTTAGTCACGGGATCATGCATTACGGAACGAGTAAAGTGACTTGCCGGTAACGAGATTGAACGAGGTATTGGGATACCGACGATCGAATCTCGGGCAAGTAACATACCGATAGACAAAGGGAATTGTATACGGGATTGATTGAATCCTCGACATCGTGGTTCATCCAATGAGATCATCGAGGAGCATGTGGGAGCCAACATGGGTATCCAGATCCCGCTGTTGGTTATTGACCGGAGAGTCGTCTCGGTCTTGTCTGCGTGTCTCCCGAACCCGTAGGGTCTACACACTTAAGGTTCAGTGACGCTAGGGTTGTAGAGATATTAGTATGCGGTAACCCGAAAGTTGTTCGGAGTCCCGGATGAGATCCCGGACATCACGAGGAGTTCCAGAATGGTCCGGAGGTAAAGATTTGTATATAGGAAGTCCAGTTTCGGCCACTGGGAAAGTTTCAGGGGTCACCGGTATTGTACCGGGACCACCGGAAGGGTCCCGGGGGTCCACCGGGTGGGGCCACCTATCCCGGAGGGCCCCATGGGCTGAAGTGGGAAGGGAACCAGCACCTGGTGGGCTGGTGCGCCCCCCATGGGCCTCCCCCTGCGCCTAGGGTTGGAAACCCTGGGGGTGGGGGGCGCCCCACCTGACTTGGGGGGGCAAGTTCCCCCCTTGGCCGCCGCCCCCCCTTGAGATTGGATCTCTAAGGGTCCGGCGCCCTCCCAGGGCCCGCTATATAAAGAGGGCGGGAGGGAGGGCTGCACACCCGAGCCCCTGGCGCCTCCCTCTCCCCCCGTAACACCTCTCCCTCTCGCTGAGCTTGGCGAAGCCCTGCCGAGATCCCCGCTGCTTCCACCACCACGCCGTCGTGCTGCTGGATCTCCATCAACCTCTCCTCCCCCCTTGCTGGATCAAGAAGGAGGAGACGTCTCTCCCAACCGTACGTGTGTTGAACGCGGAGGTGCCGTCCGTTCGGCGCTAGGATCATCGGTGATTTGGATCACGACGAGTACGACTCCATCAACCCCGTTCTCTTGAACGCTTCCGCTTAGCGATTTTCAAGGGTATGAAGATGCACTCCCTCTCTCTCATTGCTAGCATCTCCTGGATTGATCTTGGTGACACGTAGGAAAATTTTGAATTATTGCTACATTACCTAACACTTATACCTTGACCTGCACGCTAGGAAAGAGGACAACACGCACCCCTCTCTCCCCATGTGCGCCCCTAGGGCGGCCTAGGCGTTGGGCAGGGCCCTTGTTTTTTCCCTTTCTATTTGTTTTTTCTTCTTTAAAAAAGTTCAGGATTTCAAAAAAGTTTAAAATTTCAAAAACGTTCTCTAATGCAAAAAATTGTTCACATATTTTAGAAATGTTCGTGAATTTAGAAAAAATGTTGACAATTTCTATATTTTTTTCGAATTTTGATGAACAAAATTTAACATTTTAAAGATTTTTTTAATTTCCACGAACATTTTTTGTATGTGGTGAACAAAGTATAAATGCAATGAACATTTTATTTAGTTTGATGAATAAATTTTGAATTTGAGAACATTTCAGGAATTTGCTGAATTTTTTGAATAAGATGAATATTAAAAAAATATAATAGATGAACATTTTCTGAATTCACAGATTTTTTTTGAATTTAAAGAATGTTCACCGATTAGAAAAGAATATTCAATAAAGAATTACCTATTTGAAAAATGTTACCAGATTTGGAAAATGTTCGTGAATTTGGAAACAAGAAGTTGGAAAAGAAAAAAAATGAAATTGACAAAAAGAAAAGAAAAAATAAAATTGAAAAGAAAGGGAAAAAAGGATAAACAGTTTGGGAACATTCTAGAACCGGCCAGAATCACTATTCTAACCTTGTCAGAAATCTTCTGCAGAACCTTTCTGAAATTATTTCACGATCTAACCCTTTCTGAAATGCTAAGCCATGTGAGTTGACTGGCCAAAGTAGAAATGCCGAACTTTTCGACGTTGCTGGCCGGCCACATGGCAAGTGGAGGCGCTGAAGTTGGCTGTGTTGGTAGAAACACCAGACCTCTTGGCGTTGTTGTTGCACTTCAAATCGCCCATGACCTTGACAACGTCCAAGGGCTGGACGCATTAGCCGCACACATAACAAACCTGCTATAGTCTGAGTCCTCTGATGGTACTCCCTTCGTCCGAAAAAGTTTTTCCCAAGCTTATTCCTTAAATGGGTGTATCTAGCACTAACTTGGTGCTAGATACATTTATTTGAGGGACAAACTTTTTCGGACGGAGGGAGTACGTACTACCTACATGTTTTTGACTTTTCCTATTTTACATGTACCACATTTAGCAAAGCTATATCTATATCTATATGTATATCTATACCTCTATATATATATACCTACTAATAAATCAAGGTGTATTTCGTCCAATTTTTCATTCGTTCACCATTGATTTTTTTCTATCCAAGGTGGTACTAAATTCTTATGTGTTCGGTTGCTAGAAAAAAGGCCCAGAATTTCATACCTGGGCCGCGCACTGTGGCCCAGAGAAGCTAGCCCACTTATTTTTTTGCCCAAGCAACAAGAAAAGGCTTTACCAGAATTTCATACATGGGCACGTGACGTGGCCAGCGAAGCCAGCCCACTTATTTTTCTGCGCAAGCAGTTGTAAAATTTCTATTTTCTGCATAGGACGACAAATAGTCTAAGCTTCGCATAGGACAACTAATAATGGGCTGACCCGTTTTTCTTTGTTTGTGTGTTTCACTTCATGCTCCTTCCCCTGTCTCTTTTTTCACTTCCAAGTTTATCTTTTTTTATAGAATTTATTTCATAAATTCAAAAGTCTCAAAAAACATTCAGAATTTCAGAATAAAATAAAATTATATACAATGTTCAGAATTCAAAAATTTTGTTGCTATTTTGGTAAAAATTCGGAATTTGATTTTTTTTCCATTTTTCCGAAAACTTTTATTGTTTGTCAAAATTGTTCGAGATTTCTAAAAATAAAATGGCAATTTAGAAAAACTTTAAATTTGAAATTTTTTCTTGTTTTAGTGCAACTTTCACAATTCAAAACAATTTTAAAAGATACACATTCTCAAAAAATGTTATGAATTTTCAACACATGTTTCCGTTCTAAAAAATATTTAGAAATTCAAAAAATGTTGATGTTTTTATAAAAAAAGTTGGTGCTTTCAAAAAATATTTGTGAATTTTAAAAGATGTTCCTGTTTCAATTTTTGTTCACGTTTTCGGAAAGTGTACATAATTTTCAAAAAAGTGTTCAGGATATAAAAAACGTTTCATGTTTTCTACAATATTCAGAAATTTCATACCTTAAAATCCTCTCGATTGAAAGGAAAAGTAGATTGAATAATTCATGGGCCTTCTCTGGCGTACGATGACATAACGAAACTCTTAATTCCTCTCGATTAATGAATGGAAAAAGAGAGGATTGATTACTTCACACCCGGCGAAACCGAGAAGCTAAATGTTTCTTTTTTCACGTGGCGCACAGTGTTTTGCTTGCACAAATAATTCTCACTAATTTTAAATGCATACTAATTTTTCTCCCATTGCAGCGCACAGACATATGCGATAGTACGTACACAATAAGAATTACTAATGCTAATAGCGTGGATTCTCCTATTACCCTCAGTGCTATCTTGGATTGAGAGGCTGGCTTCCCTGCTCCAGGTCTGACTCTCATACTTTGGATCAAAAAGATAGCCATGTTACTGATATATTGGTATCTGTTAAGCTCATATAGGAATATTGTTCAGGACCCTGAGGACCAAGATTGAGAGCTCACAGACTGCTCTTAGGAGGGCTGCTACCTTGCCGATAATGCTTGGCCATGGAAGAGGTTAGTATTGCTATTCTTTTGCAGTCCATGTCCTAAATATGTAAAATTAATCTCCTCTTGAGTTGTAGAATTTACTTATAAGTACTAAAAATGTTCGTTTCTTTCTCTGTGTTCGTCGGCCGAGTTTCTGCGAAACTCAAGCTGTTCATACATGAAATTCAAAGCCTACAACGGGTACTACATATGGGCATGCACAATTTTCCACACACGGCCGGCCCTTGGGGTATGGCGGGAGGGGCGACGGCCCAAGGCCCAGGCCGGGAGGGGGCCCATGATGTAGGATACATATTAGTATAGCTCAGCAAGAAATAGGTATGAAAAAAATTATACATGAGAAAAGAAACGAGATGGGCCGGCCCTGCAGATAGCTAGCTAGCGCGATGGCGAAGTGTCACGCCAGCCAGACGCAAGGCACCGCGCCACGGCCGCTCGTTTTGCTTCTGAAACAAATCAAAGATCTCGTCGTGTGCCTTGGTCGCTCGTCAGTTTGTCTTTGCGACTTCGTCCTCTCGTCGACCGTCAGACCTGTCGCTCGGCTCCTTGGCCGCCGCGAGTCATTGTTGCTGCGCGCGCCGCGTGGCCATCCGGCATCCGGCAAGGCGGCAATACGTATACTAAACGGTACGTATCTATGCATGAATCCATCCATCCATCCCCGATTCCCCCCAAAGCCCTATTTCAATAGTTTTTTAATTCTTTAAGTACATATTCAACTATTCATCCATCCACGATCCATCCTAATTTTCTGTCATTCTATCTACATGTCTAGGATTTCAATCATCCGCTGTATAAATTTCTAATTTTCTGTATCCTCTTTTCTTCATAATTTTCTAGTCATAGTTGACACTGCAATTCTTTCATTGACTAGTCTCTTTGAGCAGTCAAAGAAATTTGCTAAAAGGTGTCTGGGTTTTTATTCAATTCAAAAAATCTGAAGTCCTTGGATGATAGCAATCTACGGGAATGTTGCACTACTTTTGCAAAAGCTTTTTCTGATGATAACTCATCTGATGTTGATCTTGATGATTTTGTATCTGAGTTAAAAGTGTTGCAGGTAACTTCGCCAGATGGGTTGATGTCAGCGCTTGAGATTCTTCAATTTGTTATGGATGTAGATTGCTATCCAAATGTCTCTCTTGCCTATCGGATCCTCTCAACAGTGCCTGTGTCTATAGCCTCAGCTGAAAGAAGTTTCTCTAAACTGAAACAATTGGAAAATTATTTGAGGTCAACTATGTTGCAAGACAGATTGAATGACTTGGCTAATGCTGCATTGAGAAGGATATCTTGGACAATGTTGATCTTGATTGTGCCCTTAATGACTTTGCATCAAGAAACGTCCGAAGAAGCTTTTTCTGAAGCATCGAAGTATTATTGTTGTTGATGGAGTCAGCCGAATTTGGTTCTTATTTTAGGTAATCATGTCATGTTAGTCCCATTTTGCTATATTTTTAGTATTTGTGTCGTAATATGACATTGTCCAAAAATTAATATAGTCAAATCTCAAACTAAAGACATGTGGTTCAAAGTTTATTCTTAATATGTTTATGTATCACGCACACGTATACAGGTATATGGTCTTAGGACATAGGGGCCCATGTCCTCGAGTTCGCCAAGGGCCTACTGGAACACAGGGCCGGCCCTGTTTCCACATGATCATTATTTTTCTTCTAAAATTTAGTACTAACATAATGCCATTTGTGTATGTTAGTTGGGAAGTAGGTATTGCATGCATCGACAATTGATTGATCGTGTGCATGGGCACATATATAGGTATAGGGGGGCCGACCTCTACTTGTCTCCCAAGAAGTACAAATATATGGGGGAGAGAGGAGGCGCGGCAGTACAAAATACATAAGGCCCTAGTACTATACATGTGTATGGATAATGTATGTTCAACACCCCTCGTAGTCAAAGTGTCGCCGGTGATGCAGAGACTGGACCGAAAGTCGTGGCTTTGTGAATGTCACAAAGCAACTCCTAGAGCAACTGACGAAGCCAAGAGCACTCGGCAACGACATTGGCCACAGTTCGGTACTCCGCCTCAGCACTCGAGTGAGAGACCGTGAGTTGTCGCTTGGAAAACCACAAAATCAGTGAGGACCCGAGGTAGACACAGTAGCCCGATGTAGAACGATGAGTGTCAGGGCAGCCAACCCAGTCTGCATCGAAGTAGGCGACGATGTCGGTGGAGGCGGAAGCCGTCGGCATGAGTCCCAAGGACATAGTGCCACGTATGTACCGGAGAATACACTTCAATGGGGTCCAATGAGAGTCGCGCGGGGAGTGCATATGGAGGCCAACCTGCTGAACAACATACTGCAGGTCTCGGCGGGTCAGCGTCAGATACTGCAAGGCACCAACGATGGAGCGATAAAACACCGCATCGGGTGCAGGAGCCCTCCGTGGCGGAGACCTTGGCCTTCGTGTCGACAGGTGTGGCAGCAGGCTTGCAGTTAAGCATGCTAGATCGCTCAAGAAGCTCATGGGCGTACTTCTGCTGATGCAGAAGGAAGCCATCAGTGCGCCAAACCACCTCGATGCCAAGGAAGTAATGCAGTGGCCCTAAGTACTTGAGGGCAAACTCATCACGAAGACGAGATGTGAGCTGCTGAAGAAGCTCAGTGGAGGATGCATGCCGCTAGGATGATGTCATCGACATAGAGCAGAAGGTACGTGGTAGCAGCACCCTGATGATAGACGAAAAGTGAAGCATCAGAGCGGGTCGACCAAAACCCGAGCTGCTGGAGGAACGTCGGGATACGCTGGTACCATGCGCCATGGTGCCTGCTTCAACCCGTAGAGGGAACGGGAGAGCAAGCACACGTGATCTGGATGCTCGGCATCGGTGAAACTAGTGGGTTGCTGACAGAACACCTGGTCGACAAGGTGCCCATGCAGAAAAGTGTTGGAGACATGCAACTGATGCACCGGCGATGCGCGAGAGACCACCAATTGAAGGACCGTGCGGACCGTGCCTGTTTTGACAACCGGGGCAAAAGTGTCGGTGAAGTCCACACCAGCACGCTGTCAAAATCCGTGGACCACCCAACAAGCTTTGTAGCGCTTGAGAGAACCGTCAGGTCGTGTCTTGTGGCGGGACACCCATTTGCCACTGATGACGTTAGCATGGGGAGGCCGTGGAACAAGATGCCATGTGCGATTACGCTGGAACGCATCGAACTCCCCCCGCATCGCAGCGAGCCAATGAGGATCGCGAAGAGTTGTGCAAGCGGAAGAGGGAATGGGTGATGGTGTCGAGGTCGAGGTGGCACATACATACTCGTCAGAAGTGTAGCGCGTGCTGTTGGGGAACGTAGTAATTTCAAAAAAATTCCTACGCACACGCAGGATCATGGTGATGCATAGCAACGAGAGGGGAGAGTGTGTCCACGTACCCTCATAGACCGAAAGCGGAAGCGTTAGCACAACACGGTTGATGTAGTCGTACGTCTTCATGATCCGACCGATCCAAGTACCGAACGTACGGCACCTCCGAGTTCAGCACATGTTCAGCTCGATGACGTCCCGCGAACTCCGACCCAGCAGAGCTTCACGGGAGAGTTCCGTCAGCACGACGGCATGATGACGGTAATGATGTTGCTACCGACGCAGGGCTTCGCCTAAGCACCGCTACGATATGACCGAGGTGGAATATGGTGGAGGGGGGCACCGCACATGGCTGGAATAGATCAACAGATCAACTTGTGTGTGTAGAGGTGCCCCCTGCCCCCGTATATAAAGGAGCAAGGGGGAGGCGGCCGGCCAGGAGGAGGGTGCGCCAAGGGGGGAGTCCTACTCCCATCGGGAGTAGGACTCCTCCTTTTCCTTGTTGGAGTAGGATAGGGAAGGAAGGGAGAGAGGAGGAGAAGGAAAAAGGGGGGGGGGGCGCCGCTCCCCTCCTTGTCCAATTCGGACTAGAGGGGGAGGGGCACGCGGCTGCCCTGGCCGCCCCTCCTCTTCTCCCACTAAGGCCCATGAGGCCCAATTAACTCCCCGCGGGGTTCCGGTAACCCCCCGGTACTCCGGTTTTTCTCCGAAACCACTCGGAACACTTCCGGTGTCCGAATATAGTCGTCCAATATATCGATCTTTACGTCTCGACCATTTCGAGACTCCTCGTCATGTCCGTGATCATATCCGGGACTCCGAACTACCTTCGGTACATCAAAACACAAAAACTCATAATACCGATCGACACCAAACTTTAAGCGTGCGGACCCTACGGGTTCGAGAACTATGTAGACATGACCGAGACACGTCTCTGGTCAATAACCAATAGCGGAACCTGGATGCTCATATTGGCTCCTACATATTCTACGAAGATCTTTATCGGTCAAACCGCATAACAACATACGTTGTTCCCTTTGTCATCGGTATGTTACTTGCCCGACATTCGATCGTCGGTATCTCAATACCTAGTTCAATCTCGTTACCGGCAAGTCTCTTTACTCGTTCCGTAATGCATCATCCCGCAACTAACTCATTAGTCACATTGCTTGCAAGGCTTATAGTGATGTGCATTACCGAGAGGGCCCAGAGATACCTCTCCGACAATCGGAGTGACAAATCCTAATCTCGAAATACGCCAACTCAACAAGTACCTTCGGAGACACCTGTAGAGCACCTTTATAATCACCCAGTTACGTTGTGACGTTTGGTAGCACACAATGTGTTCCTCCGGTAAATGGGAGTTGCATAATCTCATAGTCATAGGAACATGTATAAGTCATGAAGAAAGCAATAGCAACATACTAAACGATCAAGTGCTAAGCTAACGGAATGGGTCAAGTCAATCACATCATTCTCCTAATGATGTGATCCCGTTAATCAAATGACAACTCATGTCCATGGCTAGGAAACTAAACCATCTTCGATTAACGAGCTAGTCAAGTAGAGGCATACTAGTGACAGTATGTTTGTCTATGTATTCACACATGTATTATGTTTCCGGTTAATACAATTCTAGCATGAATAATAAACATTTATCATGATATGAGGAAATAAATAATAACTTTATTATTGCCTCTAGGGCATATTTCCTTCAGTCTCCCACTTGCACTAGAGTCAATAATCTAGATTACACAGTAATGATTCTAACACCCATGGAGTTTTGGTGCTGATCATGTTTTGCTCGTGGAAGAGGCTTAGTCAACGGGTCTGCAACATTCAGATCCGTATGTATCTTGCAAATCTCTATGTCTCCCACCTGGACTTGGTCCCGGATGGAATTGAAGCGTCTCTTGATGTGCTTGGTCCTCTTGTGAAATCTGGATTCCTTTGCCAAGGCAATTGCACCAGTATTGTCACAAAAGATTTTCATTGGACCCGATGCACTAGGTATGACACCTAGATCGGATATGAACTCCTTCATCCAGACTCCTTCATTTGCTGCTTCCGAAGCAGCTATGTACTCCGCTTCACACGTAGATCCCGCCACGACGCTTTGTTTAGAACTGCACCAACTGACAGCTCCACCGTTCAATGTAAACACGTATCCGGTTTGCGATTTAGAATCGTCCGGATCAGTGTCAAAGCTTGCATCGACGTAACCATTTACGACTAGCTCTTTGTCACCTCCATAAACGAGAAACATATCCTTAGTCCTTTTCAGGTATTTCAGGATGTTCTTGACCGCTGTCCAGTGATCCACTCCTGGATTACTTTGGTACCTCCCTGCTAGGCTAATAGCAAGACACACATCAGGTCTGGTACACAGCATTGCATACATGATAGAGCCTATGGCTGAAGCATAGGGAACATCTTTCATTTTCTCTCTATCTTCTGCAGTGGTCGGGCATTGAGTCTGACTCAACTTCACACCTTGTAACACAGGCAAGAACCCTTTCTTTGCTTGATCCATTTTGAACTTCTTCAAAACTTTGTCAAGGTATGTGCTTTGTGAAAGTCCTATCAAGCGTCTTGATCTATCTCTATAGATCTTGATGCCTAATATGTAAGCAGCTTCACCGAGGTCTTTCATTGAAAAACTCTTATTCAAGTATCCTTTTATGCTATCCAGAAATTCTATATCATTTCCAATCAGCAATATGTCATCCACATATAATATCAGAAATGCTACAGAGCTCCCACTCACTTTCTTGTAAATACAGGCTTCTCCAAAAGTCTGTATAAAACCATATGCTTTGATCACACTATCAAAACGTTTATTCCAACTCCGAGAGGCTTGCACCAGTCCATAAATGGATCGCTGGAGCTTGCACACTTTGTTAGCTCCCTTTGGATCGACAAAACCTTCTGGTTGCATCATATACAACTCTTCTTCCAGAAATCCATTCAGGAATGCAGTTTTGACATCCATTTGCCAAATTTCATAATCATAAAATGCGGCAATTGCTAACATGATTCGGACAGACTTAAGCATCGCTACGGGTGAGAAAGTCTCATCGTAGTCAATCCCTTGAACTTGTCGAAAACCTTTCGCAACAAGTCGAGCTTTATAGACAGTAACATTACCGTCAGCGTCAGTCTTCTTCTTGAAGATCCATTTATTCTCAATGGCTTGCCGATCATCGGGCAAGTCAACCAAAGTCCACACTTTGTTCTCATACATGGATCCCATCTCAGATTTCATGGCCTCAAGCCATTTTGCGGAATCTGGGCTCACCATCGCTTCTTCATAGTTCGTAGGTTCGCCTTGGTCAAGTAACATGACCTCCAGAATAGGATTACCGTACCACTCTGGTGCGGATCTTACTCTGGTTGACCTACGAGGTTCAGTAGTAACTTGATCTGAAGTTTCATGATCAATATCATTAGCTTCCTCACTAATTGGTGTAGGTGTCACAGGAACCGGTTTCTGTGATGAACTACTTTCCAATAAGGGAGCAGGTACAGTTACCTCATCAAGTTCTACTTTCCTCCCACTCACTTCTTTCGAGAGAAACTCCTTCTCTAGAAAGGATCCATTCTTAGCAACGAATGTCTTGCCTTCGGATCTGTGATAGAAGGTGTACCCAACAGTTTCCTTTGGGTATCCTATGAAGACACATTTCTCCGATTTGGGTTCGAGCTTATCAGGTTGAAGCTTTTTCACATAAGCATCGCAGCCCCAAACTTTAAGAAACGACAACTTTGGTTTCTTGCCAAACCACAGTTCATAAGGCGTCGTCTCAACGGATTTCGATGGTGCCCTATTTAACGTGAATGCAGCCGTCTCTAAAGCATAACCCCAAAACGATAGCGGTAAATCAGTAAGAGACATCATAGATCGCACCATATCTAGTAAAGTACGATTACGACGTTCGGACACACCATTACGCTGTGGTGTTCCGGGTGGCGTGAGTTGCGAAACTATTCCGCATTGTTTCAAATGTAGACCAAACTCGTAACTCAAATATTCTCCTCCACGATCAGATCGTAGAAACTTTATTTTCTTGTTACGATGATTTTCCACTTCACTCTGAAATTCTTTGAACTTTTCAAATGTTTCAGACTTATGTTTCATTAAGTAGATATACCCATATCTGCTCAAATCATCTGTGAAGGTGAGAAAATAACGATACCCGCCGCGAGCCTCAACATTCATCGGACCACATACATCAGTATGTATGATCTCCAACAAATCTGTTGCTCGCTCCATTGTTCCGGAGAACGGCGTCTTAGTCATCTTGCCCATAAGGCATGGTTCGCAAGTACCAAGTGATTCATAATCAAGTGATTCCAAAAGTCCATCAGTATGGAGTTTCTTCATGCGCTTTACACCAATATGACCCAAACGGCAGTGCCACAAATAAGTTGCACTATCATTATCAACTCTGCATCTTTTGGCTTCAACATTATGAATATGTGTATCACTACTATCGAGATTCAACAAAAATAGACCACTCTTCAAGGGTGCATGACCATAAAAGATATTACTCATATAAATAGAACAACCATTATTCTCAGATTTAAATGAATAACCGTCTCGCATCAAACAAGATCCAGATATAATGTTCATGCTTAACGCTGGCACCAAATAACAATTATTTAGGTCTAAAACTAATCCCGAAGGTAGATGTAGAGGTAGCGTGCCGACGGCGATCACATCGACTTTGGAACCATTTCCCACGCGCATCGTCACCTCGTCCTTAGCCAGTCTTCGCTTAATCCGTAGTCCCTGTTTCGAGTTGCAAATATTAGCAACAGAACCAGTATCAAATACCCAGGTGCTACTGCGAGCTCTAGTAAGGTACACATCAATAACATGTATATCACATATACCTTTGTTCACCTTGCCATCCTTCTTATCCGCCAAATACTTGGGGCAGTTCCGCTTCCAGTGACCAGTCTGCTTGCAGTAGAAGCACTCAGTCTCAGGCTTAGGTCCAGACTTGGGTTTCTTCTCTTGAGCAGCAACTTGTTTGCTGTTCTTCTTGAAGTTCCCCTTCTTCTTCCCTTTGCCCTTTTTCTTGAAACTGGTGGTCTTGTTGACCATCAACACTTGATGCTCCTTCTTGATTTCTACCTCCGCAGCCTTTAGCATTGCGAAGAGCTCGGGAATTGTCTTATCCATCCCTTGCATATTATAGTTCATCACGAAGCTCTTGTAGCTTGGTGGCAGTGATTGAAGAATTCTGTCAATGACACTATCATCCGGAAGATTAACTCCCAGTTGAATCAAGTGATTGTTATACCCAGACATTTTGAGTATATGTTCACTGACAGAACTATTCTCCTCCATCTTGCAGCTGTAGAACTTATTGGAGACTTCATATCTCTCAATCCGGGCATTTGCTTGAAATATTAACTTCAACTCCTGGAACATCTCATATGCTCCATGACGTTCAAAACGTCGTTGAAGCCCGGTTCTAAGCCGTAAAGCATGGCACACTGAACTATCGAGTAGTCATCAGCTTTGCTCTGCCAGACGTTCTTAACGTCGTCAGTTGCATCTGCAGCAGGCCTGGCACCCAGCGGTGCTTCCAGGACGTAATTCTTCTGTGCAGCAATGAGGATAATCCTCAAGTTACGGACCCAGTCCGTGTAATTGCTACCATCATCTTTCAACTTTGCTTTCTCAAGGAACGCATTAAAATTCAACGGAACAACAGCACGGGCCATCTATCTACAATCAACATAGACAAGCAAAATACTATCAGGTACTAAGTTCATGATAAATTTAAGTTCAATTAATCATATTACTTAAGAACTCCCACTTAGATAGACATCCCTCTAATCATCTAAGTGATCACGTGATCCAAATCAACTAAACCATGTCCGATCATCACGTGAGATGGAGTAGTTTTCAATGGTGAACATCACTATGTTGATCATATCTACTATATGATTCACGCTCGACCTTTCGGTCTCAGTGTTCCGAGGCCATATCTGCATATGCTAGGCTCGTCAAGTTTAACCCGAGTATTCTGCGTGTGCAAAACTGGCTTGCACCCGTTGTAGATGAACGTAGAGCTTATCACACCCGATCATCACGTGGTGTCTCGGCACGACGAACTTTGGCAACGGTGCATACTCAGGGAGAACACTTTTATCTTGAAATTTAGTGAGAGATCATCTTATAATGCTACCGTCAATCAAAGCAAAATAAGATGCATAAAAGATAAACATCACATGCAATCAATATAAGTGATATGATATGGCCATCATCATCTTGTGCTTGTGATCTCCATCTCCGAAGCACCGTCATGATCACCATCGTCACCGGCGCGACACCTTGATCTCCATCGTAGCATCGTTGTCGTCTCGCCAACTATTGCTTCTACGACTATCGCTACCGCTTAGTGATAAAGTAAAGCATTACAGGGCGATTGCATTGCATACAATAAAGCGACAACCATATGGCTCCTGCCAGTTGCCGATAACTCGGTTACAAAACATGATCATCTCATACAATAAATATAGCATCATGCCTTGACCATATCACATCACAACATGCCCTGCAAAAACAAGTTAGACGTCCTCTACTTTGTTGTTGCAAGTTTTACGTGGCTGCTACGGGCTGAGCAAGAACCGTTCTTACCTACGCATCAAAACCACAACGATAGTTCGTCAAGTTAGTGTTGTTTTAACCTTCTCAAGGACCGGGCGTAGCCACACTCGGTTCAACTAAAGTTGGAGAAACTGACACCCGCCAGCCACCTGTGTGCAAAGCACGTCGGTAGAACCAGTCTCGCGTAAGCGTACGCGTAATGTCGGTCCGGGCCGCTTCATCCAACAATACCGCCGAACCAAAGTATGACATGCTGGTAAGCAGTATGACTTGTATCGCTCACAACTCACTTGTGTTCTACTCGTGCATATAACATCTACGCATAAACCTGGCTCGGATGCCACTGTTGGGGAACGTAGTAATTTCAAAAAATTTCCTACGCACACGCAGGATCATGGTGATACATAGCAACGAGAGGGAGAGTGTGTCCACGTACCCTCGTAGACCGAAAGCGGAAGCGTTAGCACAACGCGGTTGATGTAGTCGTACATCTTCACGATCCGACCGATCCAAGTACCGAACGTACGGCACCTCCGAGTTCAGCACACGTTCAGCTCGATGACGTCCCGCGAACTCCGATCTAGCAGAGCTTCACGGGAGAGTTCCGTCAGCATGATGGCGTGATGACGGTGATGATGTTGCTACCGACGCAGGGCTTCGCCTAAGCACCTCTACGATATGACCGAGGTGGAATATGGTGGAGGGGGGCACCGCACACGGCTGGAATAGATCAACCGATCAACTTGTGTGTCTAGAGGTGCCCCCTGCCCCCGTATATAAAGGAGCAAGGGGGGAGGCGGCCGGCCAGGAGGAGGGCGCGCCAAGGGGGGAGTCCTACTCCCACCGGGAGTAGGACTCCTCCTTTTCCTTGTTGGAGTAGGAGAGGGAAGGAAGGGAGAGAGGAGAAGGAAAAAGGGGGGCGCTGCCCCCCCTCCTTGTCCAATTCGGACTAGAGGGGGAGGGGCGCGCGGCTACCCTGGCCGCCCCTCCTCTTCTCCCACTAAGGCCCATGGGGCCCAATTAACTCCCCGGGGGGTTCCGGTAACCCCCCGGTACTCCGGTTTTTCTCCGAAACCACTCGGAACACTTCCAGTGTCCGAATATAGTCGTCCAATATATCGATCTTTATGTCTCGACCATTTTGAGACTCCTCGTCATGTCCGTGATCATATCCGGGACTCCGAACTACCTTCAGTACATCAAAACAAAAAAAACTCATAATACCGATCGTCACCAAACTTTAAGTGTGCGGACCATACGGGTTCGAGAACTATGTAGACATGACCGAGACACGTCTCCGGTCAATAACAATAGCGGAACCTGGATGCTCATATTGGCTCCTACATATTCTACGAAGATCTTTATCGGTCAAACCGCATAACAACATACGTTGTTCCCTTTGTCATCGGTATGTTACTTGCCCGAGATTCGATCGTAGGTATCTCAATACCTAGTTCAATATCGTTACCGGCAAGTCTCTTTACTCGTTCCGTAATGCATCATCCTGCAACTAACTCATTAGTCACATTGCTTGCAAGGCTCATAGTGATGTGCATTACCGAGAGGTCCCAGAGATACCTCTCCGACAATCGGAGTGACAAATCCTAATCTCGAAATATGCCAACTCAACAAGTACCTTCGGAGACACCTGTAGAGCACCTCTATAATCACCCAGTTACGTTGTGACGTTTGGTAGCACACAAAGTGTTCCTCCGGTAAACGGGAGTTGCATAATCTCATAGTCATAGGAACATGTATAAGTCATGAAGAAAGCAATAGCAACATACTAAACGATCAAGTGCTAAGCTAACGGAATGGGTCAAGTCAATCACATCATTCTCCTAATGATGTGATCCTGTTAATCAAATGACAACACATGTCCATCGCTAGGAAACTTAACCATCTTCGATTAACGAGCTAGTCAAGTAGAGGCATACTAGTGACACTATGTTTGTCTATGTATTCACACATGTATTATGTTTCCGGTTAATACAATTCTAGCATGAATAATAAACATTTATCATGATATGAGGAAATAAATAATAACTTTATTATTGCCTCTAGGGCATATTTCCTTCACGTGCTCAGTTGATGCACGCCGGCCCGGGCCCGGGTCATTGAGGGAGTCCTAGATTAGGGGGTCCCCGGGCGTCCGGGCTATGTGGTATGGGCCGGACTGATGGGCCGTGAAGATACAAGATAGAAGGCCTTCCCCCGTGTCCGGATGGGACTATCCTTTGCATGGATGGCAAGCTTGGCGTACGGATATGAAGATTCCTTTCTCTGTAAACCGACTCTGTACAACCCTAGGCCCCTCCGGTGTATATATAAACTGGAGGGTTTAGTCCGTAGAGGTAATCACAATCATACATGCTAGACATCTAGGGTTTAGCCATTATGATCTCGAGGTAGATCAACTCTTGTAACCCCTATACTCATCAAAGTCAATCAAGCAGGAAGTAGGGTATTACCTCCATTAAGAGGGCCTGAACCTGGGTAAACATCGTGTCCCCCGCCTCCTGTTACCTTCGATCCTTAGACGCACAGTTCGAGACCCCCTACCCGAGATCGGCCGATTTTGACACCGACATTGGTGCTTTCATTGAGAGTTCCACTGTGTCGTCAACAGAAGGCTCGATGGCTCGTTCGATCATCTACAACAATGCCGTCTCCAGGGAAGCTTACCTCCCTGGCCAGATGTTCGTATTCGGTGGCTTCGTTCTGCGGGCCAACCCGATTTGCCATCTAAACAGATTGATAATTATGCCCCTGGTCATCAGTTCAGTTCCGGGAACCTAAATTATGTCGCTGATATCCGAGGAGATTTGATCTTCGAAGGGTTTGCGGCTCCGAACACCGCTCTGGCCTTAGATCCGGAGAAAACCGCCAGGTCCGAAGATGGGAGCTTGGAGCCCACCGGACTCTCTGCTGCAAGACGCACTATCGAAGACCCGGGGGTAACTGAGTTCATGGCGAACTCAGATTCACACCAGGTTCCTCCTATCGCAGGAGGGCCGGACTCGCCCCCGGACTCCAGATCCGAACTCTCGAAGTCCGCGCCAAGCAAGCATGGCCAAGAGGCATTCGCCCTGGCCGGCACTGCGGACCCTCGTTTCCCCGTCCGACCCTCGCTCCTAAACGAGGCTCTAGACTTAATGCGATCCTCGCCATTACAGAAGAATCACTTCCGAACTACGCTCAGCCCGGACTAGAGGCTGAGAGCGGGGAATTTTACGTCCCACCCACCACCCACTTCATAGCCACTGTCGAAGATCTAACTGACATGCTGGACTACGCCTCCGAAGACATTGACGGCATGGACAACGATGCCGGAGATGAACAAGTCCAAGACCCGCCATTTACCAGACGTTGGACGGCCACCTCCACATATGACGTGTATATGGTGGACACACCCAAAGAGGGTGACGACGACGGCAGGAAGAATCCGGTTGAGGACAAGCCTGCTGATGCACCTCCAAAGCGTCGACGTCAGCGGCAATGATCAAAATCGCGCCATGATGAAGACAGTAATACTTGCACCGGAGACGATAATACTCCAGATAATGCCGAAGACCCCGAAGCCCCCGTCGAACCCACATCCGAACCAGATGATGTGGAGGAGGGGCAAGTTAACCCTGACGATCCAGTTGGGAACGAGGACTCGGAGGATAGTAACTATCTACCAATCTCTGAGGATGATGTGAGCCTCGGTAACGAAGACTTCATCGTGCCAGAGGAACCCCTCGAGCAGGAGAGCTTTAAGCGCCAACTAATCGCCACGGAAAGAAGCCTAAAAAAGCAGCAGCAGCGGCTCCAAGCCGAACAAGATACGCGTAATGACAGATGGACTAAAGTCCTGGCAGCCGAGGAATACGGCCTCGAGCGCCCAGTCAAAAGCTATCCGAAGCGCAAGCTACTACCACAATTTGATGACGAGGCCCTTGAGCCAATACCGCCAAAACATAAAACTGCTGACGAACCCGACCAACCACCATGTGGACGGGACAGACCGACCACTCATGCCGAACACCAGCCCGCGCCACCCCGCCGTCAAGGCAAGGAGGCAATGGCCCCGGGCTATACCTACAACCTACGCAAGGACCTGGACAATAGAGCCGGTCAGACAAGATCAATCTATGGATCAAGGGGGCATGCTCCAACGTGAGAGGACGGCCATCAGGCCTGGCGTGATAGGCACAACCTCACCCGGGCCAAAAACCGCATACGGAGTTCATCCGAACTGCGTCGCGACATCGCCTGGTACAGAGGCGCCACACACCCCCTATGCTTCACTGACGAAGTGATGGAACATCAGTTCCCAGAAGGGTTTAAACCCGTTAACATTGAATCATACGATGGTACGACGGATCCCGTAGTATGGATCGAAGATTTTCTTCTCCACATCCACATGGCCCGCGGTGATGATCTCCATGCCATCAAGTACCTCCCGCTAAAATTAAAGGGACCAGCTCGGCACTGGTTAAACAACCTCTCAGAAAACTCTATTCGCAGCTGGGAAGACTTGGAGGATGCCTTTAGAGACAACTTCCAAGGTACCTATGTTCGGCCTCCAAACGCCGACGACCTTAGTCACATAGTCTAGCAACCCGGGGAATCAGCCCGGAAGCTATGGACCAGGTTCTTAATTAAAAATAATCAAATTGTGGACTGTTCGGACGCCGAAGCCCTCACGGCCTTTAAACACAGCGTTCGGGACGAGTGGCTCGCCCGACACCTCGCCCAAGAAAAACTGAAGTCCATGGCAGCCCTTACCGCACTAATGACCCGCTTTTGCACGGGGGAAGACAGCTGGCTAGCTCGTAGAAGCAATAGCACCAGTGACCCTGGCTCCTCCGAGGTCAGGGATGGCAATGGTAAGCCACGACGCAACAAACACAAGCGTAGAAATAACAATGAAGATACGACGGCCAACGCTAGATTCAGTGGCTCCAAACCCGGTCAACGGAAGAAGCCATTCAAAGGAAATAGAGATGGTCCATCTAGTTTGGAGAGAATACTCGATCGGCCATGCCAGATTCATGGCACCCCCGATAAGCCTGCCAATCATACCAACAGAAATTGTTGGGTCTTTAAGCAGGCCGGCAAGCTCAACGCCGAACACAAGGGGAAAGGGTCGCCCAGCGAGGACGACGATGAAGAGCCTCGTCCACTGAACACAGGGGGACAGAAGAAATTTCCCCCCGAGGTCAAAACGGTGAACATGATTTACGTTACTCATATCCCTAAGCAGGAGCGCAAGCGCGCGTTAAGGGACGTCCATGCCATAGAGACAGTTGGCCCAAAATTTAATCTGTGGTCTGCTTGTCCGATCACCTTTGATCGCAGAGACCATCCGACTAGTATTCGTCATGGAGGTTCGGCTGCACTGGTCCTTGATCCAATTATTGATGGATTTCACCTCACGCGAGTCCTTATGGATGGCGGCAGCAGTCTCAACCTGCTTTATCAAGACACCGTCTGTAAAATGGGCATTGATCCATCAAGAATCAAGCCCACTAAAACCACCTTTAAAGGGGTAATACCCGACGTAGAGGCCTGTTGCACAGGATCCATAACGCTGGAAGTCGTCTTCGGCTCACCGGATAATTTCTGGAGCGAAGACCTTATCTTCGACATCGTCTCGTTCCGTAGTGGCTATCACGCACTACTCGGACGAACCGCTTTCGCCCGCTTCAATACAATCCCGAATTACGCTTATCTAAAGCTTAAGATGCCCGGACCACGTGGCGTCATAACAGTCAATGGAAATATGGAGCGATCTCTCCGTACTGAGGAGCATACCGCGACCCTCGCAGCCGAAGTACAGGGTAGCCTCATCAAGCCGAATATTACATCGGCAGTTCAGCCCTCGGACACTGTCAAATGAGTCCGGTCTACCCTGCAGAATGGAAGTCCGGCTCGTTCAGAGCTAGACTAGCAATTCAGCCTCCGTCAAGGCCTCAACCTGATAGCGGCATACATACTTCGCGTATATCACTACGCACTAAAGATACCATGGGCAAGGACGGAGGCCTACCAAAAATAAAGGTCCACAATACGGTTTGACCCTATCCGGACCCTCATATTCTTCTTCCCTCTTCTCTTTATTTTTCAGGTTCTTTACAACCAACATCACCTTTCGATGGTGCCAAGGCCCCTTTTTCCAGGCCCCTTATGAATACTCGACCGTTGACCCTCTCAAAGGATCATACATCAAGGCGAAAAGCAGCGCAGACGTGCGGCAGAGTGTCCAAAGGATCTTCAAGACCATCTTTTTAATTTTAGGACCTATATACAGCTTTCCCTTGTCATCGACATGTAAAATAGCCGTGATGCTTATCGCATCTTCTGTAAAAATACTTTTTGACGTACCAATCAGATTACAATGGAAACAATTTCACCCACCCTTGTTCGGTATTGGCTTTCTTTTAATTTGTTTTTCCACGGCACGTCCGAATGGACATATAAACCTTGGTATGACTTAAATCACTAGGGGCTCTATTCAAGCCATATATCTTCAACAATCGAAAGTCCGAACACTCTTATAGTACATTTCGGCGTCCCAAATACTGCATTATATGCATCGGCTCCGAATCACGTCTTTGGTCAATAGTTGGGTTGCCCAGCTCCTGTGCTTGCTACCTTACGTTTCGTTTTCGGCTAAGGTTGTAAAGGGAGAACTACTGCGATTGTGTTTCTGACTGGCCCGGTGAAGCACGTCAGTAGAGAAAGCCGAAAACTGACTGTCGTGATGCGGCGAGAGCTGGTCAGCAATTTGGTGACTTATTAAATCTCTAGCGATTTCTTCTGTATTACACGAAGGGCTGACCTTTTTCCGCCACGCGTCTAAAGGCATCTAAGTTCGATAGCTGCATACGCACCAGGGGCTATCTTGCAACCCCATTGTCAAACTCATATGGCTAAGTGAGAGTGATAAAGCCACATAGTCTGATTGCCCCATTCGCTGCACTGACACCTCCTTTACGGACCAAGACGTTGGGTCAAGTGTAGTTATGTGTTAGCCCGAACACCCCCGTAATATCTACGTGGGGGCTAAAGCTGACGACTGGGAAACTCTCAGTGATAAAAATGGCCGCACAGGAGGAAAAGCATTTCAAGATAAACAACATAAAAATATCACAAAGCTTTGGTTTATACAACATCCAGGCAGTTCGGACACATTCACTCGAATGAAATGTTCTTTGAGCACTGGCCCTCTATCAAGCGGGCACCTTCCAGGATGTCTTCAAAATAGCACTCCGGTGTACGGTGGTCCTTGCCTCTGAGCGGACCTTCAGCAGCCATGGTGGCGGCCTTCATCTTGGCCCAGTGCATTTTGACACGGGCAAAGGCCAGCCGCGCACCTTCTATACACGACGATTGCTTGACCGCGTCAATACGGGGCAGTGCGTCAACAAGTCGCCGCACTAGGACAAAGTAGCTGCTCGGAACGGGTTCGGTTGGCCAAAGCCAGACTATGACGCCCCTCATGGCCGATCTGGACATCCTATGCAGCTCGACCAACTGTGCCATCTGGTCATTCAGCAGCGTGGGGTTCTCCCGTGCCATGAACTGAGACCAGAATAGCTCGTCCATCGCATGCCCCTCCTGGGCCTGGAGGAACTACGCGGCGTCAGCAGCGCTCTTTGGAAGATCTGCAAAGACATCTGGAACACCCCACAGTTGTGTGAGTAAAACATACGACTGATTACCGAATTTACTCTAAAGAAAGGGCTTACCGGCCGCTATTTGTCCGGCTTGCTCAATCTCCGCGCGTGCTGCTCAGGATTTGGCTCGCGCATCCTCGGCCTCTTTAAGGGACTTGGCAAGGTCGGTTGCCTGGGCTTCACCCTTCTCCTCTAGGGACTTGTACTTGTCGGCGGCGTCCTTGAGCGCCTGCTCTACTTCAGTCACCCGCTCCTCGTACTGGCAGCGAACAACCTTCTCGGACTTCAAGTCCTCGGCCGCTTTATCAGCGGCCGCCGCCTTATTCACCCTTGCTTGCTCCTTGGCCTGGGTAAGTTCACCCCTAAGGGCCTCAATCGCAGCCGCACTGCCTGCAATCGTACACATAGCAGCGCATGAGCTTTAGCTCCAGATGAACATGCATGAACATAATTTTTTAATGACATACCTTGCGCCTCGTCAAAGCCCTTGTTGATGTGGACTTGATCCTCATCGGCCAATCCCATCCTACACTTAAGTTCGGATACTTCGGCGGCCTGGGCGGTCACTGCTAACACTGAAGCCTACATTTCCACAAATGAAAGTATATTAGCTCCTGCGAAAGCTATTGATCCTCTGTCCGCCCCCAGTTTAACAAAAGGGACGATCAGAGTCTCAGGGGCTACTATCTATACAGGCATCTTTTCATATAAAAAGCGGTCAGGAATATTACATTGCATACCTCGAAGCCTGTTAGTAGGCTAGTGAAGGCCTCGTTCAGTCCGTTCTTGGCGGACTGAACCTTTTCAATCACCACACCCATCAGGGTGCGATGCTCCTCCACGATGGAAGCACGTTGAAGTGCCTCCATCAGTGTATTTGGCGACTCCAGATTAGCGGAGGTTGCCATGGGAGTTGGCACTCCCCTCCCTCGAGAAGGGTTGCTGATTCGACTCCGGAGCCATTTAGGTTTCCAGAGTAGGGTCCGGCTGGTGGTCGAACTGGTCTGGACCCCCGCCGTCAGCCCTTGGGGGGATTGTCACCCCCGTGTTTTTGGCGGCCGAAGTGTTACCTTCTGGCGCCGTTTTTGTGGCTTCTTGTACCACCTTATGCCCCGGAGAGGCCCTTCGGGATAACACCTCGGTGTCGTCCCTGGCGATAGGTGGGGAGGCTCGCGAAGGCGACTCGCTCTCCATCATCCTCGGATCCAAAGAGTGCCCCTCCGATGATAGTTGGGGAAGATCACGGGCCGGCCTACACCATTCAAAACGTTAATACCATACTCATCGAAACCGGACTTATGTACGGCATCTTTGGATACTTACGATTTTGCAAGGGGCTTCGGCCTGGGGCGCCACTTGGGAATGGCCTTGGTGTCTGAATCCGGGCCGTCTGGGAGGGATATTTTTCCCCTTTTGGGCGCCTCCACCTCCGGATCTTCGGAGGCTGCCCTTTTCTTTTTCTTCCCCTTCGGGGAAAGGTTGCTGTCGGCCTCCTCCTCCTCTTCGTCTTCATCCTCCTCAGAGGAATGGGTTTCCGTCTCTCTGGACACCACGTCCAAAGTACCTTTGCAACGGAGGCCATCTTTGGCTTCCTTGTTCTTCTTCCGGACCTTTTTCTCCGGCGCTTGATAGGGCGCCGGGACCAGCATCCTCATTAAAAGAGGACCTGCTGGGTTTTCAGGCAATGGAGCTGGACATCTGATCCATTCCGCCTTGTTCGTTCATCCCTATTTTGCAGGATGCAATTCTCAGTCCACCCCCTCTTTTGATTAATGGACTACATTATGTTCAGAAAAGTAGCACTTACCGGGGAGGCTAGATGGTTGCAGTCGAGGCCGATGTCTTCGGACGACTCTGGCCATGACTTTTGAGTCTTGAAAAGTAGCTTCCAGATCGCTTTATGCATCGTGCCGAAGAATCGCGTCAGGATCCGCGGCCCTTCTGGATTGAACTCCCACATGCGGAGAGGCTGGCGTTGGCAGGGAACGGACCGGCGGATGAGCATCACCTGGATCACGTCTGTGAGGCTAGTGTTCTTCCCTATGATATTTTTGATGCGTTTCTTCAGCATCAGCACCTCGTCGGATGATCCCCAATCCAAACCCTTGTTGGTCCAGAACGCAAGCCGCAGCGAGGATCCGGATCTAAATACAGGGGCGGCCGCCCACTTGGTGCCGCGGGGCTCGGTGATGTAAAAGCACACTTGCTGCCATATCTTGACGGTCACCATGAAGGCCCCTTTGGGCCAGATAAATTTGGGAAGCTTGCTCACCATGGCGCCGCCGCAATCCGCGTGTTTCCCATCGACCACCTTCAGCTTCACATTGAAAATTTTGAGCCACAGGCCGAAGTGTGGAGGGATGCGGAGGAATGCCTCACACACGACGATAAACACCGAGATATGGAGTGTGGCACCCCGGCTCAGAGAAACCAGAACGCCCCATATTCCAGCCCAGAGATCGAGGAGAAGTCTCTAGAATACAACCCTGCTTGACATAGAACAAATCAGCTCTTATTACAAGAATAATAATACAAGGGTCTGATGTTACAAAGAAGCACATCAGCACGGCGACACTACGCCTGCGATACTACACTTGCTCTATGCTAGCAGCGGAACAACTCGTAGCAGCGGAATACTTCTAGCAGCGGAACAACGATGAAGGTGGTGAACTCCACCCCGCAGGGACTCTGGCCGGGACACGATCTAGCTCGCACGCACGGCAACCTCGACAATCAATCAATCATGGCATCACCTGCAATCTGGCATGACACGCCAGGTCAGTACATTGAATGTACTTGCAAGCTCACAACAACCATAAACATCAAGGCAAGACAATAACATAATATTAAGCAGGTTAATTAAATTAACATCTACCATGATACGACAACAACTACTAAGCATGGTATGAAACTGATACAATACTGATAAATCACCATCTCAGATCTCCATAACCATATCTCTCTTGGCTAACGGGCCAAGCAATATACCATGTCGATCACCTCGTGATCAAAACCAAACGGTGATCTTTCTGGCGATCACTACCATGACCAACACTTGGTCTCAAACGGTGATCTTTCCGGCGATCACTACCATGACCAACACTTGGTCTCCAACATCATCATCAACATCGTGCCAATCTATACTGCTCAAAATATCAACATATGAATCACCTATAAGTCATTCCGTCATGAGTGTTGATCGAACGGTGTGACCTAGTACGAACTTGTGCCCATTCATTGACCGAGGACGCGGCTATCGATAGATTAAACACACACACTCTGCAGAGGTAGCGCACTTCACCCACACCACGGAACCCATGGCCTCGCACTCCCATTCGGGTGGACCAACGGCGTTCCGACAAAACCGACCTACTGCCATGACACTCTCCCGGCCACTCCGACTCACTCCCCACTGGGATAGTCCTGGGTGGCCCCGTGTCTACCAAAGACACAACGACCACCGTCGTGGCCTAAACGGCCACCATCGTGGCAAACAAAACGGTCCCAAACGGGGACCACGTGCGCAAAATCCAACTACGGGCACACAAGGTTATGTTTGCTTACCGGGCCAGGGTACCGCACGCCCATAACCTTCCCTCGTTGGAGGCACCGGCGAGAGGCACGACAATAGACCGTATTAGGGCCTTCCCATAAAGGCAAATGTGGTTGCACTGGAAAAAGCCCGGTTCGGTGGCACCTGACCAACTTAATGACGGAATTTATCCCCAAAATATAATAGTAATGACTGATACTCCGATATCATCTATCAACCTATGATCCAAGTCATAGCATATCCAACAAATAATCCAAGCATCATAACATCATACCAAGATACTCCGAGGATATTGTAACACTACTATCATGAATCCAAGAACGATAAAACTACTACTCAAATATCAAGAACTAACTATCCAACTATGATCCACATGCAAGCATCATCTCCATCATCACACTCCAAAACATAATATCAACTAGCATCATGATGAAACTACCACTAGCCACTAATAATCCAAAGGCAACATGATAACCAAAGTAATACTCCAAAATAATACCAGATACCAACATGAAAATAATCATAATAGCCACTAAGAATCCAAAGGCACATTCCATCCACATAATCTTCAAAATATAAGTCCTAGAACTCCAAGCAATATCATGGCAATATCAAGATCAAACAATACTCCGAAAAATGCCATGAACAAATCATACATAGCTAATGCAATATTTTAAGCAAGTTCAAATAAATAAACCATGTCACTGCATTGCAATCAAGCAAATGGAGGGTGTGGCTTGCCTGGGGATGAAGAAATCATCGGAACAAAGTGAGGAGACATCGCAGAAGGATTTGCCGGAAACACTTCTCTCTCGAAAGAGGCTGGTTAACGGCAAGGGCAAAATGGTCATTTTCAGAATGCCAAAACATGGCGAAAATGATACCAACAGAACGGGCTCCACGAAACAAAGAAGTGGGCTTTGGAATCACCTCATTTGGAGCTGGGAGCAAAAAGATATGAGTGTTTGTCTGCCAGGGACCCATCTGTAAGAAAAATCTTTACAAACTGGGCCTGGACAGAAAAACAGAAAGCGTACTTTAAATAATACGTCTTCGCTTGAAGGAAAACATATTCCTGGCAGAAATAGAGAGGAAATACGTTTTCAGAAAAGAGGAAACGTATTTTAGGCCGAAACAGAACGAAAAGCGCTTTCCAGCTGGGAAGACGTATTCCGAAGAATACGCCTCCACTTATCCAGCATGGCAAGGCGGGGCCGGGTGGCTTAGAGGCTTACAGGTGGGACCCACCTTATCCATCTCTCTCCTCCGTGCTCCTTCTTCTTCTTCCCGATGCCGGCTGAACAGGGGCGAGACAGAGGCGAGGCTCGGGCACTGCCGGCACCGGCCCCGGCGACTCCGGCCAGCTCCGGCGGAGCTCGGATCACCGGAGGGCTTGCCGCGGGACGCCGCACCCGAGGGACCCAGCAGGGATCGCGGGGAAGAGCCGTGGCACCTGCCACAGCAGAGGACAGAGGTGGGGCTCCGGTGATGGTTCCGGCGGCCCCGGCCACCGTTCAGAGCGCCCGAACCACTGGCGTGATCAGGGGAACGGGGTGGTCTCTTTCAGATAGGTCTCGGCCACCGAAGAGCGCGGGAGAGGGCGGAGCTTTGGCCGCGGGGGATGATGGCTTCGGGCGAACTTGGGCACGCGACCACGACGGCTCCAGCGGCCAAAGGAGGGGTGGGGGAGGCTTGTGGTGGAGAAGGGAGGCCTCTGATGGTGGTGGAAGAGAGAATAGTGCACTGGCTCGCCGGAATCGCAGACGACAGAGGCGGCAGCCAAGGCGGCCAAGGGCAGCGAAGAGGGGCTCTGGAACTTGTTTGAGTAGCTATGCGGGGTTCTGGGAGTGTGGGAAGGCTGCTGGTGTGCTCGAACGGCTCGGGGGAGGCCTATATATAGGCGGGCGAGAGGGATGGGCTCGGGTGCCGCCGGGCATGTCCGGCCGAGGCTCTGGCGACGGCCAGCGAGCACGGGAGGGCGCGGTAACATGACGAGCTATTGATTCAGAACTCACGGAGGGGTAGGCGACGCCGGAGAGCAGAGGAAGAGGCCGAGGTGAGCTCGGAGCCAAACGGAGCACTGTTCCCCCGTGGGCGTTCGGCGGTGAGCGTCAGTGAGGAAACAGACGGAGGGGCCGAGGGGTCCAGGGGAACGGCGACGACGTGGGCCAGCTGCTGGACACGCTCACGTGCGCGAAGGCGACGAGAGGAGGAGGAGCCGAAGCACAAACAACCACTGGGCGCGGCCACTGCACACAGAGCGCGTGCACAGTGATGCCATTAACGCGGTGAAAGGATCGATATAGTTGACTAGAGGGGGGGGGTGAATAGACAACTAACAATTTTTAGCTTTTCTTTACCAATTTAAACTTTGCATCAAAGTAGGTTGTCTAGATATGCAACTAGGTGAGCAACCTATATGATGCAACAACAATAAGCACACACGCAAGCAAGAGATACAACACAAATAAGCTTGCACAAGTAAAGGCACGAGATAACCAAGAGTGGAGCCGGTGAAGACGAGGATGTGTTACCGAAGTTCCTTCCCTTGAGAGGAAGTACGTCTTCGTTGGAGCGGTGTGGAGGCACAATGCTCCCCAAGAAGCCACTAGGGCCACCGTATTCTCCTCACGCCCCCACACAATGCGAGATGCCGTGATTCCACTATTGGTGCCCTTGGAGGCAGCGACCGAACCTTTACAAACAAGGTTGGGGCAATCTCCACAACTTAATTGGAGGCTCCCAACGATACCACGAAGCTTCACCACAATGGACTATGGCTCCGCGGTGACCTCAACCGTCTAGGGTGCTCAAACACCCAAGAGTAACAAGATCCAGAAGGGATTAGTGGGGGATTAAAATTTCTCTTGGTGGAAGTGTAGATCGGGGCCTTCTGAACCAATCCCTAGAGAATCAACAAGTTTGATTGTCTAGGGAAGGAGATCGGGCGAAAATGGAGCTTGGAGCAACAATGGAGCTTGGAGGTGAAAGAGGTGGTCAACTAGAGGAGGAAGACACCCCTTATATAGTGGAAGAACAAATCCAACCGTTATCCACCAACTCAGCCTACGCAGCGCGGTACTACCGCACCTGAGGCGCGGTACTACCGCAGGGGCACGCGGTACTACCGCACCTGAGGCGCGGTACTACCGCAGGGGCACGCGGTACTACCGCACCTGAGGCGCGGTACTACTGCAGGGGCACGCGGTACTACCGCAGGGCCCCGCGGTACTACCGCCCACGCAGCAGAGACCAGAACAGCCAAAGGTGCACTAAAGCAGAGGGCGGTAGTACTGCTGGCGCGGTACTACTACTCCCCCTTGTGGTACTACCGCAAGGCAGGGGCTGTCTAGGGATGGGAAGGCACCGATATAAAAAATACATCCGTGGCTGCTTTTGCAAAGTTGGAGTCGATGCAAAAACCCGACGCGGTAGTACCGTAAGCCAGCAGCGGTACTACCGCGCGGGGCGCGGATGTAAAAAATTACATCCGCCCCTGACTGCCGCGTACTTGCGGAACCGAGACAGGGACCACGGTACTACCGCTTGCTAGAAGCGGTACTACCATGGGCCCTTGCGGTACTACCGCACCAGCGGGCGGTACTACCGCAAGGTCCTGCGGTACTACTGCTCTAGGGAGCAGTACTACCGCATGCCCTAGTTCGGCAAGCAAGAGAAATATTTGCATAGACAAGGAAAACATAGTGCTACAAAGGCTAGAGGAAGGGAGGTGCAAAGGGAGATGTGTACGTGATGAATCCACCCAACCTTTCCAACGCGGACCCCCTCTTAATAGTACGGCTTCCCTATGACTCAATACCACCGAAAAGAACCAAAGAGAAACGCCGTCTTCCATAGCCTTCGAGGGAACCAAATCATCTTGTGCCTAGTCAATATATCCGAAATATTCGATGCACATGATTAGTCCGCAAAAGCATTGTCATCAATCACCAAAACCATCTAAGGGATAAAAATGCCCTTACACGCGGTCACCGGGTGCACTGGCATGTAGCGTGGGAGATGGGCTGGAACTTGTTGTCTAGGGGTAAGTTCATCCAGGGGAGGTCTCAACTACGGTGGTAGTTCGGTGAAAACTGCTATGGTTTACTGGTAATCACCCTTTGAAGTTTACTGCAGTAAACTTGAGTGAGCACTGGTGATCAACAGGAAGATGATTGGGAGCAATGGAGTTGTCTGAGAGGTTTAGGTAAAGAAGGACTTTCATCCTGCTAACTTTGAGGATATTTGGATCAAGATTTAATGTAGTTGCTTAACAACCACATAAAACTGGTCCAGAAGTAAAAACAGGAAGAAGCACTCACATGGTGAGGCTACTTGAGT
Source organism: Triticum aestivum (assembly GCF_018294505.1). Lineage (NCBI taxonomy): Eukaryota > Viridiplantae > Streptophyta > Magnoliopsida > Poales > Poaceae > Triticum > Triticum aestivum. The sequence goes on along the minus strand of NC_057811.1, from coordinate 389,164,522 downwards.
TCAAATTTGGCAAGGCCTAATGATTTGGTCATTGTAAGGCGCTGTAAAAATTTCATACCAATTGGATTCACCAAAATGGTACTTGTTTCACACACATCAACTCTGACCAGAAACTTGCAAGAAATTTGGAGAAATATTGGCTAGGTGAAATGGTGCCAAATTTGGTGGAGAGAGGTTATTTGGGTAGGAGAACAATCTGGTATTTTCTCAGAATTAATGAAGCAATATAAAATGCACTTGCTTCACAACCTGAAAATATTGCCAGAATCAAAATTTGGTACTGTGCTCACATAGATCAAGGGATGGAGCTAAAATTTGGAGGATGCTAATTATATGAGCACATGAAGAGGCATGCAAAATTTCAACTCATTTGGATAACCCTAGCTAGCACTTCCTTCACAATGCCTTCTGACTAACAGAAAGTTTGAAAAATTGCTGAGGAAGATTGGCTAGGCAAATAAAGTTGAATTTTGGCATGAGGCAATTATTTGGACATAAAAGAATGTCCAACAAGTTTGGGAGCAATTAGGAAAGTATAGGTGGCACTTCCTTCACAGAAAGGCACACTGGACAGAAATGAAGATTAATTATTGGAGAATTATTATTGGGCTAGGACAGGAATGTTTGGGCATATTTGAGCAACATATGACCCAAAGAAATTATGAGAATTAATTGGGATTTTTTGGATGGACAGAAATATAGGTTGCTTCACAACCTAGGGCAGATAGGGTTATTCCTTTAATAGAAAAAGGAATATTCCTAAGAAAAAGAAATTAGGGTTTGGTCAAGCAGTGAAGTGACATGATCTTGGCAACGTTCAAAGGATGATGAGCCACTTGGGAGGGGAATAGAGGATGATTTCTCAGGTGACAAGGCCACAGAACCACTCCAAAAAGAATAAGAGAGCAAAAACCAATTAAATCAAAAGAAAAAGAAAAGGGCCAAAATCCAGGCTGTTACAACTCTTACCCCCTTAAAGAAATCTCATCCTCAAGATTTGGTTGCTCAAGGAACAAGTATGACTCGAGGACACCGTTTCCAACTTGGGTATCCTTTTTCCTTTATTTATTGTTCCCCCAAGAATTTCAGATGATCAACTTACCTTGCTCTGGGGTGGCTTGCTTCACCTTTCCCCAAATTCTGACGGATTTTTGCTCACACACCAAATCCTTTTGCTGACGTTGATTCTTTCATATCTATGGTGATATCCAATGGATCTGAGCATAAATTTCCTTTTGTCATGAAAACCTTTTTACTTCTGTCATGGGGTTGCTTCAAATAAATGCAGGCCTTCTGGTTTCAATAAATGCTGAGAATTGATCATGGCCATCTTCTGACAGGATCTGACTGCTCAGAAGTGGTACTGATTTATTTTGATTTATTCCTTTGGCTCGAGCATGAGATATGTATCGAAGATTCGACTGCCTTTTGTCGGGAGCAATATAACGGTGTATGGAGTTATAGCTGTGTCATACCTCAAATATTTACATCTTGAGACTGGTCCGACAGGGGGCTGACGGACAAATGCTTTTCCTGACAGACTGACCGTGTACTTGATTTCGTCGGCGAGTATACCGGGTCTAAGCTGATTATTCGGCTTTTGATCTTTTCATTTTGTCGGTATACTCATTTGGATTTTCCACACTAACCATTCCAAGCGGATCAGTGGGATATGAAACCCTTGTAAAACAGAGTAGGCCGCTGAGAGTATGCCTTTGTGGATCCATATGGAATTACGGCTTTCGATTGACTTGGGTATCCGGACCCTGATGGTCACGCAAAAATCATCAACATACTTTTGCTATCCATGTCATCCTTTGACGGTCATGATTTGCTTTGTCAGGATACCTTGCTGAAATAACTTGGCCACGCCCGTCCTTGATTCTTCGTATGACCATGGATGTGATTAATATTTTTGACATTATTCCTTGTGCTTGTTTTTCTGACCTGTGTCCGCACATATATGACATATACTCGGGGTTTGTAACCGTACAGAGCTTGTTGTTGAGGCCAATCATACAAGAGGGTGACAAGAGTTCATATATCACCTTGTGAGGCGCGGGAATAATTGCCTTGATGACCATTGTCAAGACTGTGGATTCTGCATTGTCATCTTCAGATCTTGTCGATCATTGTATTACATGAGATGTATCTCTGCTTATTTTCCTTTACTTGAATCATGAGGTTGTTGAATCCTTACTTTCCTTGTTGGATCCTTGCCGCACCTCATATGAGTGACTGATATGACTAGGGATACATGTTCATCATATATGCAGAAAGATCCGTAATCGGACACTTGATTTCTGAAGAAGACCTATGCCTTGACTGATTTGTGCTTCCGACAAAAATGTTGCGAGTCTGATTCTTGAGCGATACTACCATATATTGGCAACTCATCATACACTCTCTGAGGACGGTGTGATAGTATGATACTGACACAGACGGAGTGGCTTACGAGAGAAGCCATCCGAGTAGCTTGCTGAGGAAGACTTGTTAACTTCTGCTCAAATCTTTTGCCTGTGTATCGTGCAGAAGAGGGCTCTATAGCTTACACACGAAGCTTGGTCTGATTATTGTGCTGGAGAAGCCTGAGTTCCGTACTTGAGAAGCTTCTCCTAGGGTTTGCTTGTTGAGAAAAATTCATTTCCGTCTGTCAGAAGCTTTTACCGAGGTATCTTGTTGCGAAAGACCGGGTATCGTGGGCCAGAAATTGTTCACATATCATGCTGAGGAAAAATTGAGGAGCCTTGCCTCATAAATTTCTTCTGATAGCGTGTGGAATAATACTGGGTTTCTTATATCCAAAACTTCATACTGATATGCAGACTGAAATCCATACACACGCCCATAATATTCTGAGGCTAATTATTTGCATGAGAAAATTTGTTTGACTGTCTTCCTTGAGCATATCACATTCTGACTTTATTTCGGATGATAACATATTTCAAGCATCATGCATTGCTGAGCCAAAATGTTGTATATGATCCATACCTTTGACTGAAAATATACTGTTGATCTTGTACCTGACTTGTCTTGCTGCTGGCTTGATCATTACGACTGTGAGTATTTTGTACTGATGTAGATTTGAGTTATCAGTACTGTTGTGAGGAGTGCACACTAATGGAAAATTGTTTATCAGCCTCAAAATCAAATATTCCCCATTTCACTGCAGTCGGCTGAGAATTCCATCCTGTTTAGCTGAGTTTCCAAATATTTGAACTCCTTATTACTTCTTCGAGCCCGGTGTCAGTTCATGAGCAACTCTTTATAGGGAAAAAAAATAATGTAACACCAGAGCCCAAAAAGAAAGAAGCAAAGAAAACTCAACTAAACAAAATCACACAACAACAATTAATTCGCACACAATCAATGTCACATTGTACTGCTAGTCACACAATATGCATATGCCTACTTAAGCACACAAGTCTCGCGGGATCTCCGGTTCTACGATCTAGCATGCTGTGACGATGTGCATGAGGACGAATAAATGCGTGGAAGAATTGGTGTAAACAGCGCTACACCAAGTGCTAGCTTAGCCAGGTAGCAACCTGGACTAGCTCGGAGGCGAGGACGTACTTGGTAACCATGTAGCAGGACACGAATGTCGCGACCACATTATTATCAAGCGGACGGAAAATATCCGTACTCATCCAAGAAATACGGATAACGGGGAAAAACTGAGTCTGCTGGCATTGCCCTTTCGTGATGACTAAGATCATTAAGGGTTGCCAACACGTCAAAATAAAAAGGACGATCCGGGATAGAAGCATGTCTACCACCGAAACAAAATGGGGCTGAAAGAAAGAAATCAGCGTGATATCTGAGCACCATTTTTGCAAATAGTGTCGGGATCACTTGGCATCACTCCACTGGGACGGAAATGACGCCAAACACCGAAGAACGAGCAAGAAAAGAAAACTGGAGAAATCCAAAAGGCTGAGTTGTAGTGGATCCGAACCGATGCCAGCTACACTCACCAGATAAACCGTTAGCAACAAATACTAAAGGCTATATGCATGCTATGCAACAAACAAATGCAGCAACCAAATGCAATAAACAAGTCGAACCTTAAACTACCGATTTCTACCGCTCGCGCTGACTAGGGCGTCCTACAGCCAGACCTGCTCTAATACCAAGCCTGTGGCACCCCGACTCAGAGAAACCGGAACGCCCCGTATTCCAGCCCAGAGATCGAGGAGAAGTCTCTGGAATACGACACTGCTTGACATAGAACAAATCAGCTCTTATTACAAGAATAATAATACAAGGGTCTGATGTTACAAAGAAGCACATCAGCACGGCGACACTACGCCTGCGTTACTACACTTGCTCTATGCTAGCAGCTGAACAACTCGTAGCAGCGGAGTACTTCTAGCAGTGGAACAACGACAAAGGTGGTGAACTCCACTCCGCAGGGACTCTGGCTGGGACACGATCTAGCTCGCACGCACGGCAACCTCGACAATCAATCAATCAATCATGGCATCACCTGCAATCTGGCATGACACGCCAGGTCAGTACATTGAATGTACTTGCAAGCTCACAACAACCATAAACATCAAGGCAAGACAATAACATAGCATTAAGCAGGTTAATTAATAACATCTACCATGATACGACGCAACTACTAAGCATGGTATGAAACTGATACAATACTGATAAATCACCATCTCAGATCTCCATAACCATATCTCTCTTGGCTAACCGGCCAAGCAATATACCATCTCGATCACCTCGTGATCAAAACCAAATGGTGATCTTTCCGGCTGTCACTACCATGACCAACACTTGGTCTCAAACGGTGATCTTTCCGGCGATCACTACCATGACCAACACTTGGTCTCCAACATCATCATCAACATCCTGCCAATCTGTACTGCTCAAAATATCAACATATGAATCACCTATAAGTCATTCCGTCATGTGAGTGTTGATCGAACGGTGTGACCTAGTACGAACTTGTGCCCATTCATTGACCGAGGACGCGGCTATCGATAGATTAAACACACACACTTTGTAGAGGTAGCGCACTTCACCCACACCACGGAACCCATGGCCTCGCACTCCCATTCGGGTGGACCAACGGCGTTCCGACAAAACCGACCTACTGCCATGACACTCTCCTGGCCACTCCGACTCACTCCCCACTGGGATAGTCCTGGGTGGCCCCGTGTCTACCAAAGACACAACGACCACCGTCGTGGCCTAAACGGCCACCATCGTGGCAAACGAAACGGTCCCAAACGGGGACCACGTGCGCAAAATCCAACTACGGGCACACAAGGTTATGTTTGCTTACCGGGCCAGGGTACCGCACACCCATAACCTTCCCTCGTTGGAGGCACCGGCGAGAGGCACGACAATAGACCGTATTAGGGCCTTCCCATAAAGGCAAATGTGGTTGCACTGGAAAAAGCCCGGTTCGGTGGCACCTGACCAACTTAATGACGGAATTTATCCCCAAAATATAATAGTAATGACTGATACTCCGATATCATCTATCAACCTATGATCCAAGTCATAGCATATCCAACAAATAATCCAAGCATCATAACATCATACCAAGATACTCCGAGGATATTGTAACACTACTATCATGAATCCAAGAACGATAAAACTACTACTCAAATATCAAGAACTAACTATCCAACTATGATCCACATGCAAGCATCATCTCCATCATCATACTCCAAAACATAATATCAACTAGAATCATGATGAAACTACCACTATCCACTAATAATCCAAAGGCAACATGATAACCAAAGTAATACTCCAAAATAATACCAGATACCAACATGAAAATAATCATAATAGCCACTAAGAATCCAAAGGCACATGTCATCCACATAATCCTCAAAATATAAGTCCTAGAACTCCAAGCAATATCATGGCAATATCAAGATCAAACAATACTCCGAGAAATGCCATGAACAAATCATACATAGCTAATGCAATATTTTAAGCAAGTTCAAATAAATAAACCATGTCACCACATTGCAATCATGCAAATGGAGGGTGTGGCTTGCCTGGGGATGAAGAAATCACTGGGACAAAGTGCCGAAACATCGCAGAAGGATTTGCCGAAAACACTTCTCTCTCGAAAGAGGCTGGTTAACGGCAAGGGAAAATGGTCATTTTCAGAATGTCAAAACATGGTGAAAATGATACCAACAGAACGGGCTCGACGAAACGAAGAAGTGGGCTTTGGAATCACCTCATTTGGAATTGGGAGTAAAAATATATGAGTGTTTGTCTGCCAGGGACCCATCTGTAAGAAAAATCTTTACAAACTGGGCCTGGATAGAAAAACAGAAAGCGTACTTTAAAGAATACGTCTTCGCATGAGGGAAAACGCATTCCTGGCTGAAATAGAGAGGAAATACGCTTTTGGAAAAGAGGAAACGTATTTTAGGCCGAAATAGAACGAAACGCGCTTTCCAGCTGGGAAGACGTATTCCGGAGAATACGCCTCGACTTATCCAGCGTGGCAAGGCGGGGCCGAGTGGCTTAGAGGCTTACAGGTGGGACCCACCTTATCCATCTCTCTCCTCCGGGCTCCTTCTTCTTCTTCCCGACGCCGGCTGAACAGGGGCGAGGCTCGGGCACTGCCGGCGCCGGCCTCGGCGACTCCGGCCAGCTCCGGCGGAGCTTGGACCACCGAAGGGCTTGCCACGGGACGCCGCACCGGAGGGACCCAGCAGGGATCACGGGGAAGAGCCGTGGCACCCGCCACAGCAGAGGACAGAGGCGGGGCTCCGGTGATGGTTCCGGCGGCCCCGGCCACCGTTCGGAGCGCCCGAACCACCGGCGTGATCAGGGGAACGGGGTGGTCTCTTTCAGATAGGTCTCGGCCACCGAAGAGTGCAGGAGAGGGCAGAGCTTTGCCGTGGTGGATGATGGCTTCGGGCGAACTTGGGCACGCGACACGGCGGCTCCAGCGGCCAAAGGAGGGTGGGGGAGGCTTGTGGTGGAGAAGGGAGGCCTCTGATGGTGGTGGAAGAGAGAAAAGTGCACTGGCTCGCCGGAATCGCAGACGACAGAGGCGGCAGCCAAGGCGGCCAAGGGCAGTGAAGAGGGGCTCTGGAACTCGTTTGAGTAGCTATGCGGGGTTCTGGGAGTGTGGGAAGGCTGCTGGTGTGCTCGAACGGCTCGGGGGAGGCCTATATCTAGGCGGGCGAGAGGGATGGGCTCGGGTGCTACCGGGCATGTCCGGCCGAGGCTCTGGCGACGGCCAGCGAGCACGGGAGGGCGTGGGAACACGACGAGCTATTGATTCAGAGCTCACGGAGGGGTAGGCAACGCCGGAGAGCAGAGGAAGAGGCCGAGGTGAGCTCGGAGCCAAACGGAGCACTATGCCGCCGTGGGCGTTCGGCGGCGAGCGTCGGTGAGCGTCAGTGAGGAAACGGACGGAGGGGGCGAGGGGTCCAGGGGAACGGCGACGACGCGGGCCAGCTGCTAGACACGCTCACACGCGCGAAGGCGACGAGAGGAGGAGGTGCTGAAGCACAAACAGCCACTGGGCGTTGCCACTTCACACAGAGCGCGTGTGCTGGCATGTAGCGGGGGAGATGGGCTGGAACTTGTTGTCTAGGGGTAAGTTCATCCAGGGGAGGTCTCAACTACGGTGGTAGTTCGGTGAAAACTGCTATGGTTAACTGGTAATCACCCTCTAAAGTTTACTGCAGTAAACTTGAGTGAGCACTGGTGATCAACAGGAAGATGATTGGGAGAAATGGAGTTGTCTGAGAGGTTTAGGTAAAGAAGGACTTTCATCCTGGTAACTTTGAGGATATTTGGATCAAGATTTAATGTAGTTGCTTAACAACCACATAAAACTGGTCCAGAAGCAAAAACAGGAAGAAGCACTGACATGGTGAGGCTACTTGAGCTCAAATTTGGCAAGGCCTAATGATTTGGTCATAGTAAGGTGCTGTAAAAATTTCATACCAATTGGATTCACAAAAATGGTACTTGTTTCACACACATCAACTCTTACCAGAAACTTGCAAGAATTTTGGAGAAATATTGGCTAGTTGAAATGGTGCCAAATTTGGTGGAGAGAGGTTATTTGGGTAGGAGAACAATCTGGTATTTTGTCAGAATTAATGAAGCAATATAAAATGCACTTGCTTCACAACCTGAAAATATTGCCAGAATCAAAGATTTGGTACTGTGCTCACATAGATCAAGGGATGGAGCTGAAATTTGGAGGATGCTAATTATATGAGCACATGAAGAGGCATGCAAAATTTCAAATCATTTGGATAACCCTAGCTAGCACTTCCTTCACAATGCCTTCTGACTGGCAGAAAGTTTGAAAAATTGCTGAGGAAGATTGGCTAGGCAAATAAAGTTGAATTTTGGCATGAGGCAATTATTTGGACATAAAAGAATGTCCAACAAGTTTGGGAGCAATGAGGAAAGGATAGGTGGCACTTCCTTCACAGAAAGGCACACTGTACAGAAATGAAGATTAATTATTGGAGAATTATTCTTGGGCTAGGACAGGAAAGTTTGGGCATATTTGAGCAACATATGACCCAAAGAAATTATGAGAATTAATTGGGATTTTTTGGATGCACAGAAATATAGGTTGCTTCACAACCTAGGGCAGATAGGGTTATTCCTTTAATAGAAAAAGGAATATTCCTGAGAAAAAGAAATTAGGGTTTGGTCAAGCAGTGAAGTGACATGATCTTGGCAAGGTTCAAAGGATGATGAGCCACTTGGGAGGGGAAAATAGGATGATTTCCCAGGTGACAAGGCCACAGAACCACTCCAAAAAGAATAACAGAGCAAAAACGAATTAAATCAAAAGAAAAAGAAAAGGGTCAAAATCCATGCTGTTACATGGAGGAAGGAATACGGGGCCAGATCGTGAAAATCTAGCCCATAATAGAACATGAGACCTCAGACAAAGGGGTGTAGGGGAAACCCTAGTCCACGGAGAAAGTGGGGAAGGAATAGAACCCTCTCACCGGGCTCTGGAGTGGAGATAACTAGATCTTTAGTAGGGAGTCTATGTCTGATTTCCGCTGTCAAATACCTCGCTTCCTGAAGCTCCTTGATGTCCTTCTCCGTCACAGAGGAGGCCATCCACTTGCCTTGCGAGCCGGATCTGGACATGGCTAAGGGGAAAGCTTGAAACTTGGGCGCTGGAGCTCGAGGGCGGATGGGCTGAGGAGGAAGAAGGCGTGGGCGAAACAGATGGATCCTTATCTTCTTATAAAGGCGGTGAATATCGAGCGTCCCCCCATGAGCCTTAAAACTTGCCTATTCCCAAGGGGCCGTGCAAACAGCACTGTTGGGTTACCCAAACCCGTATTGACACTAGAAAAAAAAGACACATCCGTGACATTTTGGGCCGAACGAATTTTTTTCTGTCATACTTATGACACTTCTATGATGATGATTGTGACAAAACCCGGAATCATCATAGATTTGGTGGGCTCCTACTTCTATGACAAAAAATCATGACAGAAAATGGGCTTTTCGTCCTGGGCGGGCCGGAGACGCAGCTGCATGACATTCTTTGGGCCCTCCATGATGGAAAAAACTGTGGTAGAAGCGAGGGCGAGGAAAATATCGGGAGATTTCCCGGTTACGGTGGGTGTTCGGGGGCCGAGCGATGCGCGTTTCTCTCATACGTATGCGCGTGTGTGCAAGGCATTGGGCTCTAACTGAACCGGAGCGAGGCGTGGGGCTCTAACTGAACCCGAGCAATTGCACTGTAGGCTACGGGTTACTGAACCCGAGCGATTGATCGATCCCTTGCTGTTAACTGAACCCGAGTGATTCCTTCGCTACTGCTGCTAACTGAAGCCGATCGAACACTGCTGCCTCCTTCACTTGATGTACAGTGAGCGTTGTTGGGGGTTTGGATGAACATTTCCTGGTGGGGGGTTGGATGAACAAGACCCCGTGGTAGTAGAGGTCGTTGCCGCTGGATGAACATGACCCCGTGGAGGGCTGGATGAACAGGACCCCGTGGAGGGCTGGATGAACAGGACGACCCCGTGGAGGGCTGGATGAACAGTAGCTCGTGGAGGGGTGGTTGAACAGGACCCCGTGGAGAGGGCTGGTTGAACAGTAGCCGGTGGAGGAGCACGCGGTGGAGGCTGGATGAACAGGAGCCCGTGGATGAACAGTCACATTTGGAGGCTGGAGGAGGTCGACGGTGGATGAACAGTAGCCCGTGGAGGCTGGAGGAGGTCGACGGTGGAGATGAACAGTATCCCGTGGAGTCCCGTTTTGCGGTACGCCACACCCCTTCCGATGAACTGGACCCCCGTTTCGACCGTCGCGCTCCAACACAAGTCCGTTTCCTCCGTTTTGCGGTATGCCACACCCCTCTCGATCAACATGACCCTGTTTCGACCGTAGGAGGTCCGTTTCCTCCGTTTTGCGATACGCCAGACCTCTCCCGATGAACAGGATCCTGTTTCGACTGTGGCCGGTCGAACACAAGGCCGTTTCCTCCATTCTGCGGTATGCCAGGCCTTGTTTCCATCGGCTGTTCTGTCCAAGCCGGTTGGCTCCCGATGAACACGACGACGAATTTCGTTCGGACCCAGCCGGTTGCCTCCCCATGAACACGATGACGGCGCAGCTTCTCCGTTCCGACCCAGCCATGTACATGAGCCCTGGCCATACATATGTGCGAGTAGGCGTTCTAGACCTCGCTCGTATGTACGTACATGGCCATATTTTCTTTCATGCACCCTGGCCGCTGTACGTACGTGTACATGCTACGTGCGCCTCTACTACGACACGTGCATGCCTCTACTACGACACGTGCGCACCTCTACATCGACCAGTATGTACGTACACGTTCGCGACCAGAATGACAACGCTACGTACGCTTCGACCAGGTGGGTCCCGACTGTCAGGCACTTCCTTGCATGCGAAGATGTAGCTGGTGGGTCCCAACAGTCAGGGGGCGAATCATTTTTTTGCCCGTAATATGGACGCACTTCCTTGCGTGCGAAGATGTAGCTGGTGGGTCCCAACAGTCAGGGAGGAAACGTTTTTTTTAGGAAATACAGTGGCCCGTCCGATGGGTCCCTGCTGTCAGGTGGAGGAATCATTATTTTCCGCGTAATAAGGAGGCACTTCCTTGCTGCGGCCGTGGACCCAGCTGTCAGCCTCTCCATGTACAGTACTCTTCTGATGGAAGTCGGTCGTTGACCACATTGACCACGCCGTGCCGAGAGCACCAAGGCGGTGGACGACGGCAAGGCCTAGGAAGGTGATGACGCGGAGCTGGGGAAGACGCGGCAGTGCATGCCCATGCGGAGAGGAGTACGAGGGTTCACTGGTTCGGCTGCGATGTGAGGCTGCCGTCGCCAGAGAATAACATGAGGTGTGGGTGAGTATAGAGGGATGGCATGGCCAGCGGTGGCAGCACAACCGGGCATGGGAGGCAGGAGCAGGCGGCACGGCCGACGCTTGTTTGGGCGGCTGGAGCAAGAAGACCAGAGGTTGAAGAAGCACTACGGCCGTTGGATGGACATCGTACGGTCACTGGAGCTAGAATCGTTCATATTGACTAAGTTGACAAAGCCCTCCATCCCCGTCATCTTAGTAGGCCCACAAGTCAGCCTCCCATATGGTGGGTCCGAGCTAGCAGGGGGAGTATTCATTTTTTTGTGCGTAATAAGGAAGCACTTCCTTGCGTGCTAAGATATAGCTGGTGGGTCCGAGCTATCAGCGGCGAGAACGTTTTTTCGTGAAATACAGAGGCCCTTTCGATTGGTCCCAGATGTCAGGTGGAGGAATCATTATTTTGCGCGTAATAAGGAGGCATTTCCTTGTGTGCGACCGTGGACCCAGCTGTCAGCCTCTCCACGTACAGTACACTTCCGATGGATATCGTTCGTTGACCACCCCGCGCCAAGAGCACCAGGGCGGTGGACGACGGTGAGGCCTACGAAGGAACGACACGGAGCCGAGGAAGACACGGCAGTGGCTGCCCACGCGGTGGGGAGTATGAGGGTTGAATGGTTCGGCTGCCGTCACCGGAAAATAACAGGAGGTGTTGGTGAGTAGAGGGATAGCCAGGCCAGGGATGCGAGTATGGTGGGGGCATGAGGCCTGCCCGGCAGCACAGCCAGCCACGGGAGGCGGAGTAGGTGGTTCCGCCGGCGCTGGTTTGGGCGGCTGGAGCAGGAAGATCAGAGACTGAAGAATCACGATTGCCGTTAGATTGACATCTAATGGCCTGACGCTGGTAGAGTCGACTGTTGACTAAGTTACTTTTTTTGAGAAACCTTGTTTACGCATGAACTTAGCAGGCCCACAAGTCAGCCTCCAAATCTGTGGCAGACAACATAGAGCCCATTTGCTATTTTTTAATAATTTGCAGCCCATTTGCGAATTCTTAAGTAATTTATTACAACCCATTTTCTGCCCAGGACCACGGTCAAAAAGTTCAACCTTATTTTGCATATTTCGGTGGAGTCCGAACTGTTGTAATCCCAAAATGATAAACATTTTTTAAGAACTTATTGATTTGCCAAAAAAATCGTTTTGTTTTTGTAAGCAAACAAGACGTGGGATAATTGAGTTGGTTTAAGGGAAAACCAGTGGTAAAAAAATCAGTGCCGGAGGGAAAACAACAACAAAAATAAGGATGTAAATATGAAAAGGGAACTTTATATATTTTCAATATAATGATACGTGTATATGAACTAGTAAAACTATAGGTAGAGATTAGAAAACGGAAGTAGGACATGGCATTTCAAGAGGAAAATAGAACTGGGCTGTGTGTTTGATTCAGTAAAAAAATTGCCTGCGGATGTTGTAAGACAAAATATAACTAACGATGGCAGGCCAGAGGCCAGTAGATACCTGCTGGATCTTTGTGCCCCGTTGTCATCATGGGCTAGGTCTGTTAAAAACAAAACCAAGCCTGGGCAGCCTACAACCCAGTTGAAACTTGCTCGACCTGAAAAACAATATACCTGCTCAATAAACGAGAGAATTCTGCAAGTACAGACTGATAACTGGGATGCAGCAGGTATATTGTTTTTTCATCGTGATAATAAGTGCATGCACTTGTTTCAAAAAATTTGGAGAACTGGGAATTCGAATGGCAGGTGCTTATGCTACCCATCAAATAAAAATCAGGTGCTTGAAAATTGGTTTGAAACAAATGATTCAACTTTATATCCACGTCGACCCTCGGCATGATGGTTGGAAGCAAATGCCAAGTTCATACCGAAAGATCGTTAACAACAATACCAAATTGTGGACGACAAGGTAGTACAAGTACCAATACCAAACTAACTTATAATATTTTTAGTCTTGGCCCTAGTGTTCGTCTGGTAGAAAATCTTGCAGAGGACCAACTCTCGCTCCTTCTCTTGCTCTAGGCCCCCGAGGTGGTACTGGTGCATCACCCAGTTGGTCCTCTGCTGGTTGAAGTTTTTTTTGCGGGAATGGTCGAAGTTCTTGTTGGTGTGCAGCACCAGAACCTTTTTGCTGCCCATCTGCCGGCCATTGACCATCACTGGCAAGGTATTGCCGGTCTTGTGCCACATCGCATGCATGCTGCACTCCGACTGTATCTTGCGACGCGTCCACGTGCCCCTTTTGAACACCCTGGAATTGCGCTGGAAAAAATGCTTGCTTAGGCCACTCAGTGTGATACCTGTAGTATTGTCGAATACAGGTTTTAGTGTACGTAGTTGGCATTTTCATAACATCTTTGGCATGTTGCAGTCACTTGTTTCACTTTTTATTAATTGTCAAATTGTAATTGCTTCACTAGGTCTGCGTCTAAAAAGAAAAATAGAGCTATAAACAAAGGAATATGTTTGTGCAAGTAGACGGCCGATCGGTGTTTTACCTAGAAGTTTCTCAGGATGGGTGTAGCATATGTCGTGCTCGCTATCGATGGTTGGTATGAACAAATCGATGAGAGGGTGAGATCTCGCGCTGTCAGCACTCACTTTGGCCTCAAGGTGCTCGATCAGCTCCTGATCCGTGGGATCGAACTTGACACCAGCCGGCAACACCGGCCAATCCTTCTTGGAGTTGCATCGGTTAATTCCAGTTATATGGTACTCAATGTATGATCAATCGACTGTTTTAAGTGAATGATGAAAGATTTCAACAGATAAGTGGTAGTATTCCAAATCCGAAGTCCACAATACTCGAACACGCCGCCGGGATTCTTGTGTCACCTCACGCGTAGCGTGTTGTCATGTCAATTCAATGTGAGGACATGATGAATAATTTGACCAACCTATACTAGTAGTGCTACTGTACTACTTACTAGTCGTATTTAGTGTCACATTTTAACCATAGGCTTAACTAACAAAATATCAATGCATGTGACCGAAAATTATTCCATTGGAAACTATGTTCAAATATGAATAAAACGATATAATTTTTGTGACATGCATTAACATTTAGTCAGTGAAATTTATGGTCAAAATTTGACACAAATTATGAAGGGGTCCAGTAAACCAGGAGGGAGGTAGTAGTACGAGTAGCGCAATATACGGTATAGAGGACTAGTACAAATTTAGAAATGGGGTAAGAAGTTACAAGGCTGTGCGACAGACTTTGTAGGCTACATGAGTAATACAAAATATAATTCCCATTGGACAACACTTTCACCAACAAGTACACACTTGAAGCCTAATTGGTATATATATATATGGCTTCTGCACAACATCTCCATCATCATTTTCAGTACATCGTACGCAGGTAAGTTAGGATGCACTTGATCCCAGAAAGGTATCTATCCTTCAAACCAGAGGAGTGCTTAAAACTAACAACAGTACATAATATCCAACAAAAGAGGGTCATGCTACAGCAGCAGGATACATGGCTCAGTCTAGATATCAGTACGAATCAAGTTGTACATATTTGCTGTTGGCATGAACCACATCGCCGCATGTCTGGTTTGTAAAAGCCATCCATCGCATGGAAGCTTGATGCCTTTCACACACTGAATATTATCTGGCAACAAGCTATGTTGACGAATCTCTGGATATGGTGATTCATGAAACCCATGGTATGATGTGTAAACATAGTTCCCCCTGGCGAATGGAAGTTGCATAGCACGGTAATCATCACCGGTGTTATGATCAATGATTGGTTGGATGATCGGATAATTGAGCCCGATGAACATGGAGTGGTTGCCGAGGCTGTAAACCCGCCTCCAGTTGAATATGCCTGGCCCAACGGAGCTGGGATCTTTCTCGAACACGAAGCAGCCATAGCCATCAATGTCACGAACGCCCCATGCATTGTACTGCATGTGGTTTGATGAAATGGTTTGGTCAATTTGGTACGTGCAAATGAGCATCAAATGACCGCCGTCAGCTGAACGAGCGATAAACCACCATCCATCGGCTGGTATGATTCCAGGTCCTGGAATCATGAAGGCCAGCGCATTTGCGTCTGCTGCAACAATTCAAATTCGAGACCAAAAGGACAAAAATAAACAATCATGTTCAGAGTATGTGTGGAATTAAGATTATTATAACAGTGACACATATCATAGACAGAGAATTGCAATGCTGTGGTCATAATCATACCACAAGTTAAAAAAATAAGCCAATGGCTTTCATATTCTTGCAATATATAATGGTTCAAAGATCATGTAACAATGAGAGGAAAACAGATATGACAGGGCCTACTCATATTCTACCATAACACTTACTACAGTTATCATATCAACTCAAAGAAATAACATGTGCTGTTATAAAAATCCTGGAAATGAGAGTAACATATAGCAACCATGAGGTTATACTCATAATATCTATTCTAACAATCATTAGATGCCAATTATTCTCATATCAACTCTAACAATAACATGTGTGGTCATAAAAATCTAGGAAATGAGAGGAACATATATCAATGATGTGGTTATAGACATACTATATATTCTAAATTTGTAACAATGAGCAGGCAGTCGTATTCATAAGGTAAAGATGAGATGAGGTAGAACAATTACAGGACGATAGATTCCACCAGTATAGGCAGCCAATCTGTGCGTCGACCGCGTAAATGATGCCATCGTGCACTATAGCATCAGACAGAAATGTTGGCTGAAGAGGATTGACGATGAGCCATAACCATGTATGGCGACTGGATTCCAGATAGACTAATCCCATGTTGAACACGACAATGAGATTGTAATCCATGTAGTCTTCTGATGGTGTGGGCACTTCGCAGATTACAACCTTCAGCAAACAGAGGTCGAGCCAAAAGCTCGACGCATCTCGTGCGTAGTAGGCAGGAGTGTCTGGCGGGCCGCGAGGCTTGATGGCGGCGGTATCCAACGATAGAAGGGTGATCTCTCGCTGGGTGTAGATATCCACGAGACGCCACGGACTACCGAATTGGGGGATGAGGACAACTCAGTTGGCTTTCATGCCCGCCCAGTCGTGGCCTCGCATGAAGGATAGGTGGACGGGTAGTGGTAGCATGTCGAGGGGCACCATGGCAACCTCCATAGGATCTTCAAGTCGGTGTCTGGACCACCTGTGAGGATCGGGCATCAACAAGTAGGGTGTCTTGAAAAGAGCCGGCCGGTTGCAGACGAGTAGATGGTACAAAGACACCGAGCAAGCGGCCAGACGGACGGTGCTGAGCAGGTCCATACGATTACAGATCTACTCTAAGAGAACACCGGGGAGGGAATTCCAATCGCGGCTCTGCGTGTCAGTCGGTTCTGCCATAGGGTTTTTTAGGGCGCTGAGTGACTGGGGTTTTCGGTGCCTGCGAGCCAGTGGGGATGTGGATTCGGGCGGGTGAGCGAAGAAGATGGCGTGTGTGGCCGAGCAGTGAGCGGGGGGATATGGTATGTGCGAGCTACCAAGGAAGATGGCGCGGGCGGGCGAGCAGTGAGCGGGGGGAAATGGTGTGCGGCCGACGATGGGGAAGAGAGGAGCAAGAAGAAGAGAGGAGGAAGAAGAGTGAAAGACGGAGAAGAGAGTGCATTAAATCTCAATTCTACTAGTACTACTACCAGGATATACCGTCCTTCTGAGTGTAAATAGTTACGCCGATGACATGTGGGTCTACCTCAAGAGGGCCCATATGTCAGTTACTGGAGGAGAGAGGTGCGTAGTCGTATTTGCGGAAGCGTGCTCCACTGGTGATACGTCTCCAACGTATCTATAATTTTTGATTGTTCCATGCTATATTATATTCTGTTTTGGATGTTTAATGGGCTTTATTATACACTTTTATATCATTTTTGGGACTAAACTATTAACCGGAGGCCCAGCCCAAATTGTTGTTTTTTGCCTATTTCAGTGATTCGCAGAAAAAGAATATCAAACGGAGTCCAAACGGAATGAAACCTTCCGGAACGTGATTTTCGGAACGAACGTGATCCAGAGGACTTGGACCCTACGTCAAGAAAGCAACCAGGAGAGCACGAGGCAGGGGGCACGCCTACCCCCCAGGGCGCGCCCTCCACCCTCGTGGGGCCCACGTTGCTCCACCAACGTACTTCTTCCTCCTATATATACCTACGTACCCCCAAACCAACAGAAGCATCCACGAAAACCTAATTCCACCGCCGCAACCTTTTGTACCCGTGAGATCCCATCTTGGGGCCTTTTCCGGCGTCCTGCCGGAGGGGGCATTGATCACGGAGGGCTTCTACATCAACACCATAGCCTGTCCGATGATGTGTGAGTAGTTTACCTCAGACCTTCGGGTCCATAGTTATTAGCTAGATGGCTTCTTCTCTCTCTTTGGATCTCAATACCATGTTCTCCCCGATTCTCGTGGAGATCTATTCGATGTAATCTTCTTTTGCGGTGTGTTTGTTGAGATCGATGAATTGTGGGTTTATGATCAAGTTTATCTATGAACAATATTTGAATCTTCTCTGAATTCTTTTATGTATGATTGGTTATCTTTGCAAGTCTCTTCAAATTATCAGTTTGGTTTGGCCTACTAGATTGATCTTTCTTGCAATGGGAGAATGCTTAGCTTTGGGTTCAATCTTGCGGTGTACTTTCCCAGTGACAGCAGGGGCAGCAAGGCACGTATTGTATTGTTGCCATCAAGGATAACAAGATGGGGTTTATATCATATTGTATGAGTTTATCCCTCTACATCATGTCATCTTACTTAAAGCATTACTCTGTTCTTATGAACTTAATACTCTAGATGCATGCTGGATAGCGGTCGATGTGTGGAGTAATAGTAGTAGATGCAAGCAGGAGTCGGTCTACTTGTCTCGGACATGATGCCTATATACATGATCATACCTAGATATTCTCATAACTATGCTCAATTCTATCAATTGCTCAACAGTAATTTGTTTCACCCACCGTAATATTTATGCTCTTGAGAGAAGCCACTAGTGAAACCTATGGCCCCCGGGTCTATTTTCCATCATACTAATCTTCCAACACTTAGTTATTTCTTGCGCCGTTTATTTTGCTTTCTTTACTTTTAGTCTTTATCATAAAAATACCAAAAATATTATCTTATCATATCTATCAGATCTCACTCTCGTTAGTGACCGTAGAGGGATTGACAACCCCTTTATCGCGTTGGTTGCGAGGTTCTTGTTTGTTTGTGTAGGTGCGAGGGACTCGTGTGTGGTCTCCTACTGGATTGATACCTTGGTTCTCAAAAACTGAGGGAAATACTTACGCTACTTTACTTCATCACCCTTTCCTCTTCAAGGGCAAACCAACGCAGTACTCAAGAGGTAGCAAGAATGATTTCTGGCGCCGTTGCCGGGGAGATTCGCGCCAAGTCAAGTCAAGATTTGATTTCCCGTCAACGAGCCATTTCTAGTGCCGTTGCTGGGGAGTCTACGCAAAAGTCCACATACTAAGTACCCATCACAAAATCATCTCCCTCGCATTACATTATTTGCCATTTGCCTCTCGTTTTCCTCTCCCCCACTTCACCCTTGCCGTTTTATTCACCCTCTCTTTTTCGTTCGCCTCTTTTTCGCTTGCTTCTTCTTTGCTCGTTTGTTAGATTGCTTGCTTGTCATGATGGCTCTACCTAGATTTTGTGATCTTCACCTTAAAAGGTTAGAAGAGATCGAAAGCAACGTTAGGAGTTTTATGGTTTTACAGTTTGAGCATAATAATTTCTTTAGGAACGAGCTTAAGGGACAAAAAAGCTTTATGGGTTTTATGAAGAAAGAGCTCGATGATATGTCTAAAGAATTTTATGGTTTGAAATCTCAGATTGCTCATCTCGAAAAATTAGTTGCTGAAATTTCGGATAAGCAGGCCACCTTAGTTAATAAGATGGCCGCTAAACCTGAAAGTTTCAATGGAAATAAAGATGAAGATCTAAAAGTTATTGACGTGTCCCCTATTAAATCTTTGTTTTGTAATATGAATCTTGATAATGATGGGACTGAATATGAACCACCTTTACCTAGAAGGCGTTCCAAAAATTCGGAGTCTTTAGATCATGATGCTAAAATTAGTAAAAGTGGGATTGAAGAGATCAAAACTCTAGATATTAATGAACCCACTATTTTGGATTTCAAGGAATTTAATTATGATAATTGCTCTTTGATAGATTGTATTTCCTTGTTGCAATCCGTGCTAAATTCTCCTCATGCTTATAGCCAAAATAAAGCTTTTACTAAACATATCGTTGATGCTTTGATGCAATCTTATGAAGAAAAACTTGAGTTGGAAGTTTCTATCCCTAGAAAACTTTATGATGAGTGGGAACCTACTATTAAAATTAAAATTAAAGATCATGAATGCTGTGCTTTGTGTGATTTGGGTGCTAGTGTTTCCACGATTCCAAAAACTTTATGTGATTTGCTAGGTTTCCGTGATTTTGATGATTGCTCTTTAAACTTGCACCTTGCGGATTCCACTATCAAGAAACCTATGGGAAGAATTAATGATGCTCTTATTGTCGCAAATAGGAATTATGTGCCCGTAGATTTTATTGTTCTTGATATAGAGTGCAATCCTTCATGTCCTATTATTCTTGGTAGACCTTTCCTTAGAACGATTGGTGCAATTATCGATATGAAGGAAGGGAATATTAGATTCCAATTTCTGCTAAGGAAAGGCATGGAATACTTCCCTATAAAGAAAATAAAATTACCTTATGAATCTATTATGAGAGCCACTTATGGATTGCCTACCAAAGATGGCAATACCTAGATCTATCCTTGCTTTTGTGCCTAGCTAAGGGCGTTAAACGATAGCACTTGTTGGGAGGAAACCCAATTTTAGTTTTAGTTTTTTGCTTTTTGCTTCTGTTTAGTAATAAATATTTGATCTAGCCTCTGGTTAGACTTTTTTTATGTTTTAATTAGTGTTTGTGCCAAGTTAAACCTATAGGATCTTCTTGGATGATAGTTATTTGATCTTGCTGAAAATTCCAGAAACTTTCTGTTCACGAAAATAATTGTTAAAAATCACCAGAACGTGATAAAATATTGATTCCAATTTCTGCTGATTAATAAACAAATTTTCTAGGTCTTCCTATTTTGGCTGATTTTTTTGAGTTCCAGAAGTTTGCGTTAGTTACAGATTACTACAGACTGTTCTGTTTTTGACAGATTCTGTTTTTCGTGTGTTGTTTGCTTATTTTGATGAATCTATGGCTAGTAAAATAGTTTATAAACCATAGAGAAGTTGGAATACAGTAGGTTTAACACCAATATAAATAAATAATGAGTTCATTACAGTAGCTTGAAGTGGCGTTTTGTTTTCTTTCGCTAACGGAGCTCACGAGATTTTCTGCTAAGTTTTGTGTTGTGAAGTTTTCAAGTTTTGGGTAAAAGATTTGATGGATTATGGAACAAGGAGTGGCAAGAGCCTAAGCTTGGGAATGCCCATGGCACCCCAAGATAATCTAAGGACACCAAAAGCCAAAGCTTGGGGATGCCCCGGAAGGCATCCCCTCTTTCGTCTACTTCCATCGGTAACTTTACTTGGAGCTATATTTTTATTCACCACATGATATGTGTTTTGCTTGGAGCGTCTTGTATTATTTGAGTCTTTGCTTTTTAGTTTACCACAATCATCCTTTCTGTACACACCTTTTGAGAGAGACACGCACAAATTGGAATTTATTAGAACACTATGTGCTTCACTTATATCTTTTGAGCTATATAGTTTTTGCACTACTGCTTCACTTATACTTTTTAGAGCACGGCGGTGGTTGTATTTTATAGAAATTATTGATCTCTCATGCTTCACTTATATTATTTTGAGAGTCTTAAAAAGGCATGGCAAATTGCTTTAATTATAATATCATGAGAAATTTGATGCTTGATAATTGTTTTGAGATATAAAGGTGGTAATATCATAGTTGTGCTAGTTGAGTAATTGTGAAATTGAGAAATACTTTTGTTGGAGTTTGTGATTCCCGTAGCATGCACGTATGGTGAACCGTTATGTAACGAAATCGGAGCATGAGGTATTTGTTGATTGTCATCCTTTGTGTGGCGGTCGGGATCGCGCGATGGTTAACTCCTACCAACCCTTCCCCTAGGAGCATGCGTAGTAGTACTTTGCTTCAAGGGCTAATAAATTTTTGCAACAAGTATATGAGTTCTTTATGACTAATGTGAGTCCATGGATTATACGCACACTTACCTTTCCGCAATTTTCTAGCCTCTTCGGTACCGTGCATTGCCCTTTCTCACCTTGAGAGTTGGTGCAAACTTCGCCGGTGCATCCAAACCCCGTGATATGATACGCTCTATCACACATAAACCTCCTTATATCTTCCTCAAAACAGCCACCATACCTACCTATTATGGCATTTCCATAGCCATTCCGAGATATATTGCCATGCAACTTTCCACCGTTTCGTTTATCATGACACGCTCCATCATTGTCATATTGCTTCGCATGATCATGTAGTTGACATCGTATTTTTGGCAAGGCCACCATTCATAATTCTTTCATACATGTCGCTCTTGATTCATTGCATATCCCGGTACACCGCCGGAGGCATTCCCATAGAGTCATATCTTGTTCCAAGTATTGAGTTGTAATTCATGAGTTGTAAGTAAATAAAAGTGTGATGATCATCATTATTAGAGCATTGTCCCAAGTGAGGAAAGGATGATGGAGACCATGATTCCCCCACAAGTCGGGATGAGACTCCGGACTAAAAAAAAGAGGCCATAAAAAAGAGAAAAGGCCCAAATAAAAAATGAGAGAAAAAGAGAGAAGGGACAATGTTACTATCCTTTTACCACACTTGTGCTTCAAAGTAGCACCATGATCTTCATGATAGAGAGTCTCTCATTTTGTCACTTTCATATACTAGTGGGAAATTTCATTATAGAACTTGGCTTGTATATTCCAATGATGGGTTTCCTCAAATGCCCGAGGTCTTCATGAGCAAGCAAGTTGGATGCACACCCACTTAGTTTCTTTTTGAGCTTTCATACACTTATAGCTCTAGTGCATCCGTTGCATGGCAATCCCTACTCCTTGCATTGACATCAATTGATGGGCATCTCCATAGCCCGTTGATTAGCCTCGTCGATGTGAGACTTTCTCCTTTTTTGTCTTCCCACATAACCCCCATCATTATACCTTATTCCACCATAGTGCTATATCCATGGCTTGCGCTCATGTATTGCGTAAAAGTTGAAAAGGCTAAAGCGCGTTAAAAAGTATGAACCAAATGCTTGGCTAAAACCGGGGTTGTACATGATATGAATATTTTGTGTGGGGAAGATGGAGCATAGCCAGACTATATGATTTTGTAGGGATAACTTGCTTTGGCTATGTTATTTTCATAAGACATAATTGCTTGGTTAGCATGCTTGAAGTATTATTATTTTTATGTCAACATTAAACTTTTATCTTGAATCATATCGAATCTGAACATTCATGCCACAATAAGAAGAACTACATTGAAATTATGCTAAAGTAGCATTCCACATCAAAAATTCTGTTTTTATCATTTACCTACTCGAGGACGAGCAGGAATTAAGCTTGGGGATGCTTGATACGTCTCCAACGTATCTATAATTTTTTATTGTTCCATGCTATATTATATTCTGTTTTGGATGTTTAATGGGCTTTATTATACACTTTTATATCATTTTTGGGACTAACCTATTAACTGGAGGCCCAACCCAAATTGCTGTTTTTTGCCTATTTCAGTGATTCGCAGAAAAAGAATATCAAACGGAGTCCAAACGGAATGAAACCTTCGGGAACGTGATTTTCGGAACGAACGTGATCCAGAGGACTTGGACCCTATGTCAAGAAAGCAACTAGGAAAGCACGAGGCAGGGGGGCGCGCCTACACCCCCAGGGCGCGCCCTCCACCCTCGTGGGGCCCACGTTGCTCCACCGATGTACTTCTTCCTCCTATATATACCTACATACCCCCAAACCAACAGAAGCATCCACGAAAACCTAATTCCACCGCCGCAACCTTCTGTACCCGTGAGATCCCATCTTGGGGCCTTTTCCGGCATCCTGCCGAAGGGGGCATTGATCACGGAGGGCTTCTACATCAACACCATAGCCTCTCCGATGATGTGTGAGTAGTTTACCTCAGACCTTCGGGTCCATAGTTACTAGCTAGATGGCTTCTTCTCTCTCTTTGGATCTCAATACCATGTTCTCCCCGATTCTCGTGGAGATCTATTCGATGTAATCTTTTTTTGCGGTGTGTTTGTTGAGACCGATGAATTGTGGGTTTATGATCAAGTTTATCTATGAAAAATATTTGAATCTTCTCTGAATTCTTTTATGTATGATTGGTTATCTTTGCAAGTCTCTTCGAATTATCAGTTTGGTTTGGCCTACTAGATTGATCTTTCTTGCAATGGGAGAAGTGCTTAGCTTTGGGTTCAATCTTGCGGTGTCCTTTCCCAATGACAGTAGGGGCAGCAAGGCACGTATTGTATTGTTGCCATCGAGGATAACAAGATGGGGTTTATATCATATTGCATGAGTTTATCCCTCTACATCATGTCATCTTACTTAAAGCATTACTCTGTTCTTATGAACTTAATACTCTAGATGCATGCTGGATAGCGGTCGATGTGTGGAGTAATAGTAGTAGATGCAGGCAGGAGTCGGTCTACTTGTCTCGGACGTGATGCCTATATACATGATCATACCTAGATATTCTCATAACTATGCTCAATTCTATCAATTGCTCAACAGTAATTTGTTCACCCACCGTAATATTTATTCTCTTGAGAGAAGCCACTAGTGAAACCTATGCCCCCCGGGTCTATTTTCCATCATACTAATCTTCCAACACTTAGTTATTTCTTGCGCCGTTTATTTTGCTTTCTTTACTTTTAGTCTTTATCATAAAAATACCAAAAATATTATCTTATCATATCTATCAGATCTCACTCTCGTCAGTGACCGTAGAGGGATTGACAACCCCTTTATCGCGTTGGTTGCGAGGTTCTTGTTTGTTTGTGTAGGTGCGAGGGACTCGTGTGTGGTCTCCTACTGGATTGATACCTTTGTTCTAAAAAACTGAGGGAAATACTTACGCTACTTTACCGCATCACCCTTTCGTCTCCAAGGGAAAACCAACGTAGTGCTCAAGAGGTAGCAACTGGCAAATAAGATGGCAGTACTGGGTAAGGCTGATTTAGTAACACCAACATGCTAGTTCAGCTTATTAATTAAGTGTCCCATCTGCTGCAGCGTGTATTGTCACTTCACTGTGAAGACTAGTTGAATAATTCACTCTGACCGAGATGGGGAATAATTGATCGCGAAGACTTCCTATATACAGTATCCCTATGCCTGTACGCTCATCATCCTATCCAACAAGATGAAACATTGGCCAAGGCACCCGCGCCAATAATGTAGGAGTACTAGTACTACCTCCTTTCTGGTTTATAGGGCTCAATTCAAAAATCTCATCAACCAAGGTAGATGATGAGTGGTGGAATAATTTTTGTAGTTTGCAAAAAACTCAATTAATGCAGTCGTTTTCCTCAAAAAATTATGTTTACCAATGCATTAATTTTGTGTCAAACTTTGACCATCTACTCCCTCCATCCAGGTGAATAAGTCATCTTTGGTTGTGCACGGTGACCAAGGAGGGGAAAACAAGAGAACTTAATGTTTATTTGCTACTCCCTCCGTTCCTAAATATTGTCTTTTTAGACATTGAAATGGAATACAACATACAGATGTATGTAGACATATTTTAGAGTGTAGATTCACTCATTTTGCTCCGTACGTAGTCACTTGTTGAAATCTCTAGGAAGACAAATACTCCATATTTCAGAATAGAGGGAGGCTTTTACTCCGTATTTGGGAACAGAGGGAGTATAACCATATGGAGGGAACAGAGGAAGCTTGAAATATGAACATGTCAATGGGAGGGAGTAAAAGCCTCATGCATGCATGCATGCAACATGCAACACTCAGATGTACACATGGACGCACGCAACACTCATGCACCCATGCGGCACACAACACACGACGCAACACACACGCTCAGGCTCAAGTGCTCAACCTACTCCCTACGTCCGTGAAAGACTGTACATTAGAGATTTACACATTGACCAGGGCATAATTAACGCCCAAAAGTAGCAGACTTATGTGTGCATGCGACCATTGAGAGAAGAAGATTAAATCAAGGTTGTTGCATGCTGTAATTAAGGTAGACAGGTAGCTTATAGCTAGAGCACAAGTTGGTGCATTAGTCAATCAATATCGATTTTAGATTAAAGGCCAAATGCATTGGAAGTGTAGATGTACACTCTTTTTTTAGACGATGTACACTCTTTGTTGGAAGACCAAGGGAGTACACGTGCATGCACTCACATACACAGCCAGGGTGGTTCGCGCGCAAGGGTTGGACTCCTGTCGCGCCTGCGTAAAGTTTTGTTTAACTGATTTCTTTGCTCTGCCAACTTACAGGTGGGACCCAAAAACCAGGTGACAATTTAACCAGTCAACAAAGTGCCACGTCGACTATGTGACCGGTCAGTAGGGTGCAATACGGTGCTCTACGATGAGCTAGTGATTGTATAATCACCACAAAACTATATATACTGACAATAAAGAGCGTATTGTTACATACGTTGACCGCTAGTGTATTTTTCTCGTTTCAAATTAAGCCATATTACTGGAAAGGACTAGTACTAGTACTGCTTTGATGTGTCCCATCAACTTGCCGAACGAGGAGAAGCTTGCTTACTACACCTCTCCCTCGCCCACGCGCGCGGTGGCTCGTAGGACGAGGAGAGGGTTTTGACTACAGCGCCCTCTCCCTCTCCCTCTCGCTCGCCCTCGCCCTCGCGGTGGACGTGCAGCAGTTCAATCGGTGTAAGATTGCCAGAAGCATATTGTACTGTAGTATCATCATTGTTGGACCTTCCGAAGAGGCGAAGAGCCAAGTGCAAGCTTCACACGAGTACGAACTGTTGAACCTTCCGAAGAGGCAAAGAGCCAAGCACAAGGTTTTATAGGAGTTTTCGTCCTAGTAGGAGTATTACAACTATAGCGAACGATGCTACTGTATGATGCTGCCACGTCACCTATATCCAAAGCTGTGCCACCTTTTTTTTCAAAGAGCGTGTTGGATCCCGTGCAACAACCACACAAGTTGCACGTACACATAACACATTTACTAGTAATAAATTCTAAAGGACAAATGCCAGTATGCCACACAAGTTCATCTGCAATTCATGTGATAAATTTGTGCACGACTAGTCTACATATATTCACAGCGCTACCGTTCACAATTCACCATACCCCACTTACACGTTATAGATGGGCTACATGTCCTCCTCCAGGTTCCAGTCCCAGGTGTTCTTCATGGTTGGCACGATCCATAGCGGTGGGCTACGGCAATCATTGTCGCAGCTTTCTAGTCCGCTTTCACACGATGGAGACTCATCCAAGCTGAAGCGGCATAAATCAGGGATAGCGTGTCCCAGCATGTCGTTCATCCGGCGGTGCGCACTAAAGACACAACCATGCTTCATGAATGGCAGACCTTCGGTGTCGTGCACGGAAGGTGGCATCCACTTCACAATGGGGTAGCTGTCCCCAATGAAAAGCGAGTACTCTCCAAGAGTGTTCCTCGGCACCCACGTAGCATCACGGGGGTCAAACTCGGCGCCGTTCATCTGGTACACGCGGCATCTTAGATCTGGACACATGGTGACGTACACAGTCAAGGTCCATGCATAATAATGTTGTGCTCAAATATGACAGTCAGTAATATTGTGCAGCAAATAGTACTACTACGGTATAGAGGAAGTAAAATAACCGGCTTATTATATATAGCCACTCTTGGCTACATGGATGAGATAGTAAGACATGGAAAAACAAAAATGGTGGCAGCTAGTGGGTTCAAGTCTTCAAGGGCCTAGCTAGCTATACGCGTCCTCCAGGGTAAAAAGTACTCCTACTAGTACTAGTAAGTAGTACAACAACGAAAGAGAAGGCGAGAGGGTTAAAAAATATAATACTAAATGGAATACCTGGGTAGATGGTGACGGTCCGATCGTGGTAGATTGTGCGACCATGTTGCACATCAGTGGTACCATGGGTAACGACTGCTAAGATAGTTGATCCCAATATGCCAAAGTCAGCTACAAGGTTCCAGGTTAGACCGAATCGCGGATGCAAATGCACATCCAGGATCGGCGATCTTATTTTGATTGGGGATGACTGGTCCCTGCAAAATAATGGAGTACTGTTAGGGATGCAAATGACGGTTTGTGCATTCCGTTTCTAATCTCCCGTACCGTAGGATGGCAACCAGATGAAACAAGTCCCTTGGCTTGTCACCACGAAGATGCGGCCTAGATGGCGCACGGCAACTTCGAACGTGTAGGGGTACAAATCTGCCGCGGCCAACATGCGCCAGCCTCTGCCATTACTGCCTCTTGCATTGATGGCAATCCTTATGTCGAACACCACGATGAGATAGTAATCGTCGTAGCCGCGTCGCTTTGTCGACGGGTACATAATTGCTATCTTCTTCAATCTCATGTAGGCATCATCATACGTATTCAAGCCCAGCCAGTCCGGAAGGCCGATCCCAATGGTTGAGAAGGGGTCTACGGGAACGGCCACACTTCTGTGGATGTTGTGCAAAATGATGGTGGTATCCGGCCGGAGATATGCAAGACAATCTTTGTTGGCACCGACCCAGACCTATATATAAGACGGTGGGCAACGGAGAAATTATGGGATGGAAATGGAATAACTAAGTGCTACATGATCAAACTCCATGACTGACCTGCTCATCGGACAAAATCTGACTACCTCTCAACGTCGACAACTCTAGCGGAGTCAACGTGCAACCATGGCCAGGGAGCGATGGACTGTTCGAAGGATTGTCCCATAGAAGAACCTTCTCCTCGAGGACGCATGGAATACCAACAAGCATGGCCTTTTCCCAAGCCTGTTTAAGCACCGTCTTGAAAAAGTTGGTGCAGGAAGCACCGAGTCTTGCGGCGGTGAGGACGTCGGAGCGGCGTGTGATTTCTCCCAGAGGATCATCATCCAAGGTCTCCCAGCCCCGACGAGGAGGAGAACCGCCTGGCGAATCCATGGGAGCAGCGATGAACTGCCTTCTCTTAGGGGCGAGGGGAACTGGCGAGGAGGAGATAAGAGCGTAGTAACCGCAGGCCTCGTCCCTTCCAACTGTAGCTCCTCGATCGTTCCTTAGCGAAAGGGGTGAGGCTATTATTTACTACGTACTCGTACTGCAGCAGTACTAGTACTACTTTCTCAACTAGTAGTGCGATGTACTGTACTTCTAGTATAGTGCACCAGTTTTGAACTCTTATTCTCAGGGCCAAGGAGCTACAGTTGGAAGTGGAGGGTAGTACTGTTCTCTAGAACCATCGTTGTACTATCAATGCAGGGAAAGTACACCTGCGTAGTGGGTACTCTCGGTGCTCTATTCAAGCGTGTAGCTGGCCTACTCAGCCGCTCCTCTCACGCACACACTAGCAGCCTGTGTATCAGCGACGATTACTGCGGGGGCAGAACATTTGAGTTATTTGATACATCGAGACTAGGCTTTTCGCTTCCATTTGTGGAGGTGTAATGGATCTCGTCGAACTTTGTTAGTAGTTCCTTCTTTATGAATGAGATGAGGCAAAGCTTTTGCCTCCGTTTTAAAAAAATCACGTCAAGAGGAATTTCTTTTATAGAGCCGATAATGGAGTGAAGTCCATGCGTGCAACTCCACAAGCTACAGAGTAGTAGAGTACTAGCACTTTACGTACAGAGCCATATTGCACAGTTCCCAATGCCGCGCCAGGCTTTTCCGGCTCCTCGGGCTTAATTGGGAGGTGCTAGTTTAAATATGCTACTAGCTGATGAGGAAGCTGCAAGCGAGGTGAGGCTAGGGCGAGCACGCAAGCCACAAGATGATGGGAAGGAAAACCCGTTCATGTGGCTGGGCTATCCAGTGCACCCAGATTGTGGTGCAACACGTCCGTTCGACTTCAAAACTCAAACTACCTGTGTACAATATTGGCTCGCAGCAAAGTTACTATTTAAAAAAAGGCCCCCGTGCGTTCGGCCGGGATCGAACCCACAAAACGAGGTATACACTCCCGCGACCACTAGTAGTACTCGTTGGAGTACAACGCAACCTAGAATCGCCTTTTGTCGCTAGTAGTACATTGTTCCTTACAAGAAACCACTAATAATGCAAAGAAACCACTAATAATGCCAAGAAACTACTACTGTACCACTTGCATACGTGGCAGACTTAAGATAAGACTACCTTAACAACCATTGTACATGCCCTTACCAACTAGCCCTACCAAGAAACGACTACTCTACAAAGTGCCGTTATAGGCACGTTTCAACCCATGTCGCCCCTTAAGTCAACGCCTTCTATTCGACCGACAAGTTAGGCGTTATGACTTGTGGGACCTACATGTCAGTCTGCACAAAAATCCCCGAGTGACCTCCTACCTCCGGCCCGTCCACCAGTCATCCTCGACCATGGGACGCAGCTACCGCCACCAGCAGAAGGCGAGGTCAAAACCGCCGGTGGTGCTGAGCCCATCTTGCGGCAGCCCGGATGCCAGCTCCGTCCAGCGCTCGCGGCCGCTAGCTAGCCAAGATAGCTCCGTCCAGCTGCTTGTCTGCAAGGTTTGCTAGCTAGATTGGCACAGCGGCGCGGTGGCTTGCTCGCGCGCACCGCGCTAAGGCCAGCGCGACGGCTTGCTCGCGCGTGAATCACGCTCGGGCCAGCTTGCCAACCCGTGCGGATGCCAGCGCGGCGTCCAGCCTGTCCGACGGAGCCGCGACCAACTCCCTCATCACCGGCGCCACCGACGAACACGCATCAGTACTGTTTGAAGTAATGTTCAGGAAAAATAATGATTTGAGGGGGAATATAACAGGATAGTAGGTCAGATGTGGGTCCCTCATGTCAACGGTCAAACAAAATGTGTTGGTTTAAGCTGCCTCGTCAGCACGGACTTGTGGGCTAACCCTGTCATAAACGGGTTTAAAGAAGCCTAATCAGCACTAGGTAGTAGTTTTTGGCATGGATTAAGAAATTTTGGGTATGTTTTTGTTATTTTTTGTACAATAGTTTCTTCCTAGGGCTGGTTGAAAGTGGTAGTTTTTTGTTAAATACTCTACATATTGTAAGTAGGAGTGAAAGTTAAGCTTTGGAAGCCAATAAGCAAGGCTAGTTACATAGTGCCTATGTGTACGTGATTGAAAGTAAATATCAACCATGAGTGACTAATATCTTGATGGAAAACTCGAAACTATGGAAATACTAGCATTTTTTGGAATGGTTGGAAATACTTGCAATGTTCACGTGTGTTGCAACAGATCATAATTAGAATAATACTTATTCACAAACTTGAACAGAACACTCTAATTTTGATATACATATATCACTAGAGATATATTTTGTTTCAATCAGAAAATATTCCTTGCGTTTGCTTTTGTGAGGTGAGGGAGGGGTCTGGTTGGTTTTAAGATACTAATTATGGGTTTTTCTGCAAATTTGTAGATAAGTGGGATGTTGGTGAGAAAAGGCAACAACTTACCTCACAGTCGTTAGATGTAGATCTAATGGTTAGAAATGACGGATGGCAGACACACCATCATCACCAACTTAGTCTTCTATAGGAGTACTAGCAAGATGTCTGTGCATTGCACGGAACATCAAGATGCATATTTTTATAAAACACTTGTTGTGATTGCCCCATGCAGGAGCAATACCATGTGTAAAAACTAATGATATCTCGTGAAAGAGGAGATAGGGTGAAGAGGAGTGGGGCGTGGTGGTGATTGGTGGTCGGACTGAACAGAGGCAAGGGGATGTACGATGCCGGCAGCGGCCACCAGGCCAGTTTGTTCCAGAGGCCTCCTTTTTAATTGCTCAACAATGAGGTTGTTGGAGATAAGGATGAAAGAGGGAAGGCCTTGTCTGCAAATGTGGAGAGAGGTGCGGGTATCTTTTAGTTTAATTTCCATCCGTTAGATATATATCGGACGGTCTATTGCAAGATGGCACACATACCATCATCACCAACTCGGTTTTTTTATAAGAGAAGAAATATAAGTATGGAGATACAAATTTATCATCGATACTTGTTTCCGTAAACTAGGATCTACATTCTATTCAACGGCTCAACATGTGGGGCCTTAGCACAATGACTTCTCGACTGTGTAAAACAAAGGTTTTCCCGTCGCCGATAAGGAGGGGGTGACGGCGGCGCGCTTTCGGCTTGCTCTAGTCCTAGTAGTCATACTAGGTGGTCTACGCACATGTAGATTTATTCTTTTTCACGTCTCGTGTTCGCCGTACTGCCACCACTGTTGATGAATAGACGGTAAGTTATTCACGGGGAAACCCTTGTTGAGCGTGTTTGCGAGAGAGAGAGAGAGACAGTGTGCGTGTGTGATATGTCTAGAGACTGAGGCAACTATAATAGATTCTTTGTGTCTATGTGTGTGGAGGATAGAGAGAGACATGTACATGGGGCTTTGTGTTGTGTAAGGTGGAGACACATAGACATAATCAGAGAGTGAGTGTGTGAGATACACATGCGGACATGGGGAGAGATGTGGGAGTTAGAGAGATGGAGAATTTTGGTGTGCATCTGAGCTAGAGAGGGGGGTATATACATATCTAGAGCTGTAGAGAATATGCAAGGGTGTGTGTCTTAAAAGAAGGATCCAGATAGCTAGATGGGTGTTTGTGCGTGTCTGTGTGTGTTTGTGCGCGCGTTTGTGTGTGAGAGGGAGTGTGTGTATGTGGAGTAGAGAGACCACTAATGATGTAAACCTAGTATAAGGGAAGGGGGAATGGTGTGACATGTGTGTCAAAGAGAGACAAAGGCATGTGTAGTAGCGGGATAGCATGGGTGCGGGTGGGGAGCAGACTATTTGGAAGAGACATCGAGTGTGTGTGGGAGAGGGGTGTGAGAGAGAGAGACAGAGAGCTATCGACGGAGAAAGAGAGAGAGAGAGAGAGAGATAGAGAGAGAGAGGAAAAGAGGGGGGAGAGAGGGGTCGTTTGTGTCCATAAGTGGCATATAGATAGGGAGACAATGTCGATGTTGTTCGAAGTTCGCCTATGTACGGAGGACGCAAGGGAAGCGAGTTATCGTGTGTGTGATAGGGACTTCATGAGAGATCTAGAATAGATGGTGTAGAGAACAACGTGCGAGATTTTGAGAACGGTGATACATTAGGGAGCTATGGAAAGAGTCACGGCATATATGTATACAGGGAAGGAGCTGGGGAGGGTCCGCATGTGGGAGAGATAGAAAGAGCAGAGTGGCGCACAAGGAGACAAAGTGTGCTTTTTTGCAGTGGGGGTGGTGTGTGAGGTGAGTGTGCGAGAACCACATAACTAGGGAGATAGACATTTGGGGGCGACGTTTTGTGTGTATGAGAAAGATACATAGTGCGTGTGCTTGGGATAGAGAAATGCCGGGAGACCTGGAGAGTGGGGGAAGAGATGTGTGCATGCCCGAGAGACAAAGCGATAAGAGACCTTTATTGGGGTCCGGACTTTAGAAGAGAGGGGGG